>NC_041716.1:2501447-2681417 GCF_900700375.1 Denticeps clupeoides
TGCTACCAGCAACAGTGGTCAGGAAAACATGGGACATATGGAAGAAGGGCAAAAATGCCATGTCTCGCATTTGTGGCTGCCACGCTAAGGCCGTCAGACGCACAAAAAAAACGGAGAGGTCAGGCCGAAGGCCTGACCTCTCCGCACAAAATGACGTATTGATTGCTTGTTTGGGGACTACAGGAGGGCCACAAATTGTGATCAAAACATTAAAAGTGTGAAAAATTTGGTTTCTTAAGATTTTGCGAACAAACGCTTCACAGCACACACACAAGTCTCATATCAGGTCGTGCGGCTTTTCCTTCCGCACGGTTTGACGTATGGCTCGGCTCGGCCGGATTACGGTCCGCGCGCAATTCGCCAAAAAGCGTTTTCGGAACGCGTATCTTATCCTAGTCCAAAATTGGACTTTTTTGGACTTTGTGTCCAGATGGTTTGACATAGAAAAAAGTTTTAATGGTGTCTCGTAGATCTCATCAAGATCTAATTTTGACGTATGGTTTGTCTCTGTCTGATTTACGGATTATGCACAAATTTGAAAAAACAAAAAGTGTCAATGGGAAAAACAAAAATTTATTTATTTGGGCCTGTCAGCATGACAGACCACTTACTATTGTGCTGGACCAGCAAAAAAGGACACGTCTTACGTTCAAGGCTGCCACGCAAAAAACCGTGAAACGTACAGAAACAACGGAGTGGTCAGGCCGAAGGCCTGACCACTCCGCACAATATGACGTATTGTTTATTTTGGTAGGTCGTACGGCCCGCCCACAAATCGGGTTCAAAGTGTAAAAAGTACCGTTTACTATCGTTCTGGGAACAGGTTTTTGGCTCCCTGTGACCAGCCGTAAAAGCTAGAGACACGGGAGTCGAGGCGAGGCCGAAGGCCTCGCCGAGACACACAATCTGACATATTGGATGTGTTGCTACCAGCAACAGTGGTCAGGAAAAACATGGGACATAGGGAAGAAGGGCAAAAAGGCCATGTCTCGCATTTGTGGCTGCCACGCTAAGGCCGTCAGACGCACAAAAAAAACGGAGAGGTCAGGCCGAAGGCCTGACCTCTCCGCACAAAATGACGTATTGATTGCTTGTTTGGGGACTACAGGAGGGCCACAAATTGTGATCAAAACATTAAAAGTGTGAAAAAATTTGGTTTCTTAAGATTTGCGAACAAACGCTTCACAGCACACACACAAGTCTCATATCAGGTCGTGCGGCTTTTCCTTCCGCACGGTTTGACATATGGCTCGGCTCGGCCGGATTTACGGTCCGCGCGCAATTCGCCAAAAAGCGTTTTCGGAACGCGTATCTTATCCTAGTCCAAAATTGGACTTTTTTGGACTTTGTGTCCAGATGGTTTGACATAGAAAAAAGTTTTAATGGTGTCTCGTAGATCTCATCAAGACCTAATTTTTGACGTATGGTTTGTCTCTGTCTGATTTACGGATTATGCACAAATTTGAAAAAACAAAAAAGTGTCAATGGGAAAAACAAAAATTTATTTATTTGGGCCTGTCAGCATGACAGACCACTTACTATTGTGCTGGACCAGCAAAAAAGGACACGTCTTACGTTCAAGGCTGCCACGCAAAAACCGTGAAACGTACAGAAACAACGGAGTGGTCAGGCCGAAGGCCTGACCACTCCGCACAATATGACGTATTGTTTATTTTGGTAGGTCGTACGGCCCGCCCACAAATCGGGTTCAAAGTGTAAAAAGTACCGTTTACTATCGTTCTGGGAACAGGTTTTTGGCTCCCTGTGACCAGCCGTAAAAGCTAGAGACACGGGAGTCGAGGCGAGGCCGAAGGCCTCGCCGAGACACACAATCTGACATATTGGATGTGTTGCTACCAGCAACAGTGGTCAGGAAAACATGGGACATAGGGAAGAAGGGCAAAAATGCCATGTCTCGCATTTGTGGCTGCCACGCTAAGGCCGTCAGACGCACAAAAAAAACGGAGAGGTCAGGCCGAAGGCCTGACCTCTCCGCACAAAATGACGTATTGATTGCTTGTTTGGGGACTACAGGAGGGCCACAAATTGTGATCAAAACATTAAAAGTGTGAAAAAATTTGGTTTCTTAAGATTTGCGAACAAACGCTTCACAGCACACACACAAGTCTCATATCAGGTCGTGCGGCTTTTCCTTCCGCACGGTTTGACATATGGCTCGGCTCGGCCGGATTTACGGTCCGCGCGCAATTCGCCAAAAAGCGTTTTCGGAACGCGTATCTTATCCTAGTCCAAAATTGGACTTTTTTGGACTTTGTGTCCAGATGGTTTGACATAGAAAAAAGTTTTTAATGGTGTCTCGTAGATCTCATCAAGACCTAATTTTTGACGTATGGTTTGTCTCTGTCTGATTTACGGATTATGCACAAATTTGAAAAAACAAAAAGTGTCAATGGGAAAAACAAAAATTTATTTATTTGGGCCTGTCAGCATGACAGACCACTTACTATTGTGCTGGACCAGCAAAAAAGGACACGTCTTACGTTCAAGGCTGCCACGCAAAAACCGTGAAACGTACAGAAACAACGGAGTGGTCAGGCCGAAGGCCTGACCACTCCGCACAATATGACGTATTGTTTATTTTGGTAGGTCGTACGGCCCCGCCCACAAATCGGGGTTCAAAGTGTAAAAAGTACCGTTTACTATCGTGCTGGGAACACGTTTTTGGCTCCCTGTGACCAGCCGTAAAAGCTAGAGACACGGGAGTCGAGGCGAGGCCGAAGGCCTCGCCGAGACACACAATCTGACATATTGGATGTGTTGCTACCAGCAACAGTGGTCAGGAAAACATGGGACATAGGGAAGAAGGGCAAAAAGGCCATGTCTCGCATTTGTGGCTGCCACGCTAAGGCCGTCAGACGCACAAAAAAAACGGAGAGGTCAGGCCGAAGGCCTGACCTCTCCGCACAAAATGACATATTGATTGCTTGTTTGGGGACTACAGGAGGGCCACAAATTGTGATCAAAACATTAAAAGTGTGAAAAAATTTGGTTTCTTAAGATTTGCGAACAAACGCTTCACAGCACACACACAAGTCTCATATCAAATCGTGCGGCTTGTCGTTACGCACGGTTTGACGTATGGCTCGGCTCGGCCGGATTTACGGTCCGCGCGCAATTCGCCAAAAAGCGTTTTCGGAACGCGTTTATTATCCTAGTCCAAAATTGGACTTTTTTGGACTTTGTGTCCAGATGGTTTGACATAGAAAAAAGTTTTTAATGGTGTCTCGTAGATCTCATCAAGACTGATGTTTTGACGTATGGTTTATCTATGTCTGATTTACGGATCATTGACAAATTTGAAAAAACAAAAAAGTGTCAATGGAAAAAAAAAAACTTTATTTTTTTTATTATTATTATTATTATTTCAGACTTTTTCGGCACTTAATGCGGGTCGTACCGAAGCACGCACACCGGCGTGCTATATATCAAAAATTAGTACTATATTGTGTGAGGTGTGCTATTACTTTTATAAGCGATCGGACTGGGCGTGGCCGAGCTATTAACGTTCAAACAGGGTCATTTTCGCATTAGAATGCATTGAATGCTAATTTTAGCATTGGTAGCATTGGTAAAATGGGGCCCCTTTTAAGTGGTACTGCTACTGTGTCATTGCCAGCAAAGGGGGTCCTACAAGGGGTACTGATACAGCAGCAGCGCCAGCACTGTGATTCAATGGCAGATTAAACCAGCAGCTTCATTAGGATGACAATCATCCACATTATTAAGACCCCCTGGTCCTTTGGCTGCTTTATTAGGGACATTGTCCAAACATCACCAAATCTAACATGACTCATCTCGGCCACACCCTGTTAGCGGTTTTGATGTTAGCATTAGCATGCTAACATGCTAATTTTTAAACATGCTCCAAACGTCACCAAATTTACAGTGACGCATCTCGGCCACGCCCTGTTACCGTTTTTGATGTTAGCATTAGCATGCTAACATGCTAATTGTTAAACATGCTCCAAACATCACCAAATTTAACGTCACGCATCTTGGACACGCCCTGTTAGCGTTTCTGATGTTAGCATGCTAGCATTAGCATGCTAACATGCTAATTTTTAAACATGCTCCAAACGTCACCAAATTTACAGTGACGCATCTCGGCCACGCCCTGTTACCGTTTTTGATGTTAGCGTTAGCATGCTAACATGCTAATTGTTAAACATGCTCCAAACATCACCAAATTTAACGTCACGCATCTTGGACACGCCCTGTTAGCGTTTCTGATGTTAGCATGCTAGCATTAGCATGCTAACATGCTAATTTTTAAACATGCTCCAAACGTCACCAAATTTCATGTGAAGCACCTTGGCCAAGCCCTGTTAGCATTTTTGATGTTAGCATGCCCGCGCTCCTACGAAAAACGCCCGGACAGGCCCATCAAAATTTCCCCTGGAATTTTGGCTTCTAGTTTGGGCCTGTCAGCATGACAGACCACTTACTATTGTGCTGGGAGCAGCAAAAAAGGACACGTCTTACGTTCAAGGCTGCCACGCAAAAACCGTTAAACGTACAGAAACAACGGAGTGGTCAGGCCGAAGGCCTCGCCGAGACACACAATCTGACATATGGGACGAGTCGGTGCCATCAACGGGGGTTTGGAAAACCCGGATAAATCCGGAACACTGGGAAAAAGGCAATAAAAGGACATGTCTCACGTTCAAGGCTGCCACGCAAAAACCGTGAAACGTACAGAAACAACGGAGTGGTCAGGCCGAAGGCCTGACCACTCCGCACAATATGACGTATTGTTTATTTTGGTAAGTCGTACGGCCCGCCCACAAATCGGGTTCAAAGTGTAAAAAGTGTGGTTTACTAATGCACAGAGGAAGAGGTTTTCAGCTCCCTGTGACCAGCCGTAAAAGCTAGAGACACGGGAGTCGAGGCGAGGCCGAAGGCCTCGCCGAGACACACAATCTGACATATTGGATGTGTTGCTACCAGCAACAGTGGTCAGGAAAACATGGGACATAGGGAAGAAGGGCAAAAATGCCATGTCTCGCATTTGTGGCTGCCACGCTAAGGCCGTCAGACGCACAAAAAAAACGGAGAGGTCAGGCCGAAGGCCTGACCTCTCCGCACAAAATGACGTATTGATTGCTTGTTTGGGGACTACAGGAGGGCCACAAATTGTGATCAAAACATTAAAAGTGTGAAAAAATTTGGTTTCTTAAGATTTGCGAACAAACCCTTCACAGCACACACACAAGTCTCATATCAGGTCGTGCGGCTTTTCCTTCCGCACGGTTTGACGTATGGCTCGGCTCGGCCGGATTTACGGTCCGCGCGCAATTCGCCAAAAAGCGTTTTCGGAACGCGTTTATTATCCTAGTCCAAAATTGGACTTTTTTGGACTTTGTGTCCAGATGGTTTGACATAGAAAAAAGATTTTGATGTTGTATCGTAGATCTCTCCAAGACCGACGCTTTGACGTATGGTTTCTCTCTGTCTGATTTACGGATCATTGACAAATTTGAAAAAACAAAAAAGTGTCAATGGGCGAAAAAAAGTTTATTTATTTATTTATTTATTATTATTATTATTTCAGCCTCGCTCTTCGGCAATTAATGCGGGTCGTACCGAACCACGCACACCGGCGTGCTATATATCAAAAATTAGTACTATATTGTGTGAGGTGTGCTATTACTTTTATAAGCGATCGGAGTGGGCGTGGCCGAGCTATTAACGCTCAAACAGGGTCATTTTCCCATTAGAACGCATTGAATGCTAATTTTAGCATTGGTAGCATTGGTAAAATGGGGCCCCTTTTAAGTGGTACTGCTACTGTGTCATTGCCAGCAAAGGGGGTCCTACAAGGGGTACTGATACAGCAGCAGCGACAGCACTGTTTTCAATGGCAGATTAAACCAGCAGCTTCATTAGGATGACAATCATCCACATTATTAAGACCCCCTGGTCCTTTGGCTGCTTTATTAGGGACATTGTCCAAACATCACCAAATCTAACATGACTCATCTCGGCCACACCCTGTTAGCGGTTTTGATGTTAGCATTAGCATGCTAACATGCTAATTTTTAAACATGCTCCAAACGTCACCAAATTTACAGTGACGCAACTTGGCCACGCCCTGTTACCGTTTTTGATGTTAGCGTTAGCATGCTAACATGCTAATTGTTAAACATGCTCCAAACATCACCAAATTTAACGTCACGCATCTTGGACACGCCCTGTTAGCGTTTCTGATGTTAGCATGCTAGCATTAGCATGCTAACATGCTAATTTTTAAACATGCTCCAAATGTCACCAAATTTACAGTGACGCATCTCGGCCACGCCCTGTTACCGTTTTTGATGTTAGCGTTAGCATGCTAACATGCTAATTGTTAAACATGCTCCAAACATCACCAAATTTAACGTCACGCATCTTGGACACGCCCTGTTAGCGTTTCTGATGTTAGCATGCTAGCATTAGCATGCTAACATGCTAATTTTTAAACATGCTCCAAACGTCACCAAATTTCATGTGAAGCACCTTGGCCAAGCCCTGTTAGCATTTTTGATGTTAGCATGCCCGCGCTCCTACGAAAAACGCCCGGACAGGCCCATCAAAATTTCCCCTGGAATTTTGGCTTCTAGTTATTATTATTATTATTTCAGCCTTTTTTCGGCACTTAATGCGGGTCGTACCGAAGCACGCACACCGGCGTGCTACATATCAAAAATTAGTTCTTTATTGTGTGAGGTGTGCTATTACTTTTATAAGCGATCGGAGTGGGCGTGGCCGAGCTATTAACGATCAAACACGGTCATTTCCCATTGAAATGTATTGAATGCTAGTTTTAGCACTGGTAGCATTGGTAAAATGGGGCCCCTTTTAAGTGGTACTGCTACTGTGTCATTGCCAGCAAAGGGGGTCCTACAAGGGGTACTGATACAGCAGCAGCGACAGCACTGTAATTCAATGGCAGATTAAACCAGCAGCTTCATTAGGATGACAATCATCCACATTATTAAGACCCCCTGGTCCTTTGGCTGCTTTATTAGGGACATTGTCCAAACATCACCAAATCTAACATGACTCATCTCGGCCACACCCTGTTAGCGGTTTTGATGTTAGCATTAGCATGCTAACATGCTAATTTTTAAACATGCTCCAAACGTCACCAAATTTACAGTGACGCATCTTGGCCACGCCCTGTTACCGTTTTTGATGTTAGCATTAGCATGCGAACATGCTAATTTTTAAACATGCTCCAAACGTCACCAAATTTACAGTGACTCATCTCGGCCACGCCCTGTTACCATTTTTTATGTTAGCGTTAGCATGCTAACATGCTAATTGTTAAACATGCTCCAAACATCACCAAATTTAACGTCACGCATCTTGGACACGCCCTGTTAGCGTTTCTGATGTTAGCATGCTAGCATTAGCATGCTAACATGCTAATTTTTAAACATGCTCCAAACGTCACCAAATTTACAGTGACGCATCTTGGCCACGCCCTGTTACCGTTTTTGATGTTAGCGTTAGCATGCTAACATGCTAATTGTTAAACATGCTCCAAACATCACCAAATTTAACGTCACGCATCTTGGACACGCCCTGTTAGCGTTTCTGATGTTAGCATGCTAACATGCTAATTTTTAAACATGCTCCAAACGTCACCAAATTTCATGTGAAGCACCTTGGCCAAGCCCTGTTAGCATTTTTGATGTTAGCATGCCCGCGCTCCTACGAAAAAACGCCCGGACAGGCCCATCAAAATTTCCCCTGGAATTTTGGCTTCTAGTTATTATTATTATTATTTCAGCCTTTTTTCGGCACTTAATGCGGGTCGTACCGAAGCACGCACACCGGCGTGCTACATATCAAAAATTAGTTCTTTATTGTGTGAGGTGTGCTATTACTTTTATAAGCGATCGGAGTGGGCGTGGCCGAGCTATTAACGATCAAACACGGTCATTTCCCATTGAAATGTATTGAATGCTAGTTTTAGCACTGGTAGCATTGGTAAAATGGGGCCCCTTTTAAGTGGTACTGCTACTGTGTCATTGCCAGCAAAGGGGGTCCTACAAGGGGTACTGATACAGCAGCAGCGACAGCACTGTAATTCAATGGCAGATTAAACCAGCAGCTTCATTAGGATGACAATCATCCACATTATTAAGACCCCCTGGTCCTTTGGCTGCTTTATTAGGGACATTGTCCAAACATCACCAAATCTAACATGACTCATCTCGGCCACACCCTGTTAGCGGTTTTGATGTTAGCATTAGCATGCTAACATGCTAATTTTTAAACATGCTCCAAACGTCACCAAATTTACAGTGACGCATCTTGGCCACGCCCTGTTACCGTTTTTGATGTTAGCATTAGCATGCGAACATGCTAATTTTTAAACATGCTCCAAACGTCACCAAATTTACAGTGACTCATCTCGGCCACGCCCTGTTACCATTTTTTATGTTAGCGTTAGCATGCTAACATGCTAATTGTTAAACATGCTCCAAACATCACCAAATTTAACGTCACGCATCTTGGACACGCCCTGTTAGCGTTTCTGATGTTAGCATGCTAGCATTAGCATGCTAACATGCTAATTTTTAAACATGCTCCAAACGTCACCAAATTTACAGTGACGCATCTTGGCCACGCCCTGTTACCGTTTTTGATGTTA
The DNA here is from genome assembly GCF_900700375.1 of Denticeps clupeoides. Taxonomy (NCBI): domain Eukaryota; kingdom Metazoa; phylum Chordata; class Actinopteri; order Clupeiformes; family Denticipitidae; genus Denticeps; species Denticeps clupeoides. The sequence continues at coordinate 2,510,110 of NC_041716.1, forward strand.
GCGTTAGCATGCTAACATGCTAATTGTTAAACATGCTCCAAACATCACCAAATTTAACGTCACGCATCTTGGACACGCCCTGTTAGCGTTTCTGATGTTAGCATGCTAACATGCTAATTTTTAAACATGCTCCAAACGTCACCAAATTTCATGTGAAGCACCTTGGCCAAGCCCTGTTAGCATTTTTGATGTTAGCATGCCCGCGCTCCTACGAAAAACGCCCGGACAGGCCCATCAAAATTTCCCCTGGAATTTTGGCTTCTAGTTATTATTATTATTATTTCAGCCTTTTTTCGGCACTTAATGCGGGTCGTACCGAAGCACGCACACCGGCGTGCTACATATCAAAAATTAGTTCTTTATTGTGTGAGGTGTGCTATTACTTTTATAAGCGATCGGAGTGGGCGTGGCCGAGCTATTAACGATCAAACACGGTCATTTCCCATTGAAATGTATTGAATGCTAGTTTTAGCACTGGTAGCATTGGTAAAATGGGGCCCCTTTTAAGTGGTACTGCTACTGTGTCATTGCCAGCAAAGGGGGGTCCTACAAGGGGTACTGATACAGCAGCAGCGACAGCACTGTAATTCAATGGCAGATTAAACCAGCAGCTTCATTAGGATGACAATCATCCACATTATTAAGACCCCCTGGTCCTTTGGCTGCTTTATTAGGGACATTGTCCAAACATCACCAAATCTAACATGACTCATCTCGGCCACACCCTGTTAGCGGTTTTGATGTTAGCATTAGCATGCTAACATGCTAATTTTTAAACATGCTCCAAACGTCACCAAATTACAGTGACGCATCTTGGCCACGCCCTGTTACCGTTTTTGATGTTAGCATTAGCATGCTAACATGCTAATTTTTAAACATGCTCCAAACGTCACCAAATTTACAGTGACGCATCTTGGCCACGCCCTGTTACCGTTTTTGATGTTAGCGTTAGCATGCTAACATGCTAATTGTTAAACATGCTCCAAACATCACCAAATTTAACGTCACGCATCTTGGACACGCCCTGTTAGCGTTTCTGATGTTAGCATGCTAGCATTAGCATGCTAACATGCTAATTTTTAAACATGCTCCAAACGTCACCAAATTTACAGTGACGCATCTTGGCCACGCCCTGTTACCGTTTTTGATGTTAGCGTTAGCATGCTAACATGCTAATTGTTAAACATGCTCCAAACATCACCAAATTTAACGTCACGCATCTTGGACACGCCCTGTTAGCGTTTCTGATGTTAGCATGCTAGCATTAGCATGCTAACATGCTAATTTTTAAACATGCTCCAAACGTCACCAAATTTACAGTGACGCATCTTGGCCACGCCCTGTTACCGTTTTTGATGTTAGCGTTAGCATGCTAACATGCTAATTGTTAAACATGCTCCAAACATCACCAAATTTAACGTCACGCATCTTGGACACGCCCTGTTAGCGTTTCTGATGTTAGCATGCTAGCATTAGCATGCTAACATGCTAATTTTTAAACATGCTCCAAACGTCACCAAATTTCATGTGAAGCACCTTGGCCAAGCCCTGTTAGCATTTTTGATGTTAGCATGCCCGCGCTCCTACGAAAAACGCCCGGACAGGCCCATCAAAATTTCCCCTGGAATTTTGGCTTCTAGTTATTATTATTATTATTTCAGCCTTTTTTCGGCACTTAATGCGGGTCGTACCGAAGCACGCACACCGGCGTGCTACATATCAAAAATTAGTTCTTTATTGTGTGAGGTGTGCTATTACTTTTATAAGCGATCGGAGTGGGCGTGGCCGAGCTATTAACGATCAAACACGGTCATTTCCCATTGAAATGTATTGAATGCTAGTTTTAGCACTGGTAGCATTGGTAAAATGGGGCCCCTTTTAAGTGGTACTGCTACTGTGTCATTGCCAGCAAAGGGGGTCCTACAAGGGGTACTGATACAGCAGCAGCGACAGCACTGTAATTCAATGGCAGATTAAACCAGCAGCTTCATTAGGATGACAATCATCCACATTATTAAGACCCCCTGGTCCTTTGGCTGCTTTATTAGGGACATTGTCCAAACATCACCAAATCTAACATGACTCATCTCGGCCACACCCTGTTAGCGGTTTTGATGTTAGCATTAGCATGCTAACATGCTAATTTTTAAACATGCTCCAAACGTCACCAAATTTACAGTGACGCATCTTGGCCACGCCCTGTTACCGTTTTTGATGTTAGCATTAGCATGCTAACATGCTAATTTTTAAACATGCTCCAAACGTCACCAAATTTACAGTGACGCATCTTGGCCACGCCCTGTTACCGTTTTTGATGTTAGCGTTAGCATGCTAACATGCTAATTGTTAAACATGCTCCAAACATCACCAAATTTAACGTCACGCATCTTGGACACGCCCTGTTAGCGTTTCTGATGTTAGCATGCTAGCATTAGCATGCTAACATGCTAATTTTTAAACATGCTCCAAACGTCACCAAATTTACAGTGACGCATCTTGGCCACGCCCTGTTACCGTTTTTGATGTTAGCATTAGCATGCTAACATGCTAATTGTTAAACATGCTCCAAACATCACCAAATTTAACGTCACGCATCTTGGACACGCCCTGTTAGCGTTTCTGATGTTAGCATGCTAGCATTAGCATGCTAACATGCTAATTTTTAAACATGCTCCAAACGTCACCAAATTTCATGTGAAGCACCTTGGCCAAGCCCTGTTAGCATTTTTGATGTTAGCATGCCCGCGCTCCTACGAAAAACGCCCGGACAGGCCCATCAAAATTTCCCCTGGAATTTTGGCTTCTAGTGTTAACGTTACTATTGTGTTTTTCCACATTTCGGCAATTAATGCGGGTCGTACCGAAGCACGCACACTGGCTTGCTGCATATAAAAAATTAGTACTATATTGTGTGAGGTGTGCTATTACTTTTATAAGCGATCAGACTGGGCGTGGCCGAGTTATTAACGCTCAAACATTCAATGCATTTCTAATGGAAAGAATTAAATCCTACAGAATAAGACTATAACTGTCCTTCAACACAATCAAAAAGCTGCCACTTCATTTTGAATCATGCTCTTATGGCAACATCCTTCCTGGCCACGCCCTGTTAGCATTTTTGACGTTAGCATGCTAGCTTTAGAATGTTAAAATGCTCATTTTTCAACATCTTTCAAACATCACGACTGCATGGGTGTGCCTGACCCATCGGCCATTTTAATAGGACCGCCCGCTCTTAAAGTTGACACCAGTTCAGGAGGCTACACCCGCGGCTGTGACCAATGCCCGGACAGGCCCATCAAAATTTCTCTTGGAATTTTGGCTTCTAGTTATTATTATTATTATTTCAGCCTTTTTTCGGCACTTAATGCGGGTCGTACCGAAGCACGCACACCGGCGTGCTACATATCAAAAATTAGTTCTTTATTGTGTGAGGTGTGCTATTACTTTTATAAGCGATCGGAGTGGGCGTGGCCGAGCTATTAACGATCAAACACGGTCATTTCCCATTGAAATGTATTGAATGCTAGTTTTAGCACTGGTAGCATTGGTAAAATGGGGCCCCTTTTAAGTGGTACTGCTACTGTGTCATTGCCAGCAAAGGGGGTCCTACAAGGGGTACTGATACAGCAGCAGCGACAGCACTGTAATTCAATGGCAGATTAAACCAGCAGCTTCATTAGGATGACAATCATCCACATTATTAAGACCCCCTGGTCCTTTGGCTGCTTTATTAGGGACATTGTCCAAACATCACCAAATCTAACATGACTCATCTCGGCCACACCCTGTTAGCGGTTTTGATGTTAGCATTAGCATGCTAACATGCTAATTTTTAAACATGCTCCAAACGTCACCAAATTTACAGTGACGCATCTTGGCCACGCCCTGTTACCGTTTTTGATGTTAGCATTAGCATGCTAACATGCTAATTTTTAAACATGCTCCAAACGTCACCAAATTTACAGTGACGCATCTTGGCCACGCCCTGTTACCGTTTTTGATGTTAGCGTTAGCATGCTAACATGCTAATTGTTAAACATGCTCCAAACATCACCAAATTTAACGTCACGCATCTTGGACACGCCCTGTTAGCGTTTCTGATGTTAGCATGCTAGCATTAGCATGCTAACATGCTAATTTTTAAACATGCTCCAAACGTCACCAAATTTACAGTGACGCATCTTGGCCACGCCCTGTTACCGTTTTTGATGTTAGCGTTAGCATGCTAACATGCTAATTGTTAAACATGCTCCAAACATCACCAAATTTAACGTCACGCATCTTGGACACGCCCTGTTAGCGTTTCTGATGTTAGCATGCTAGCATTAGCATGCTAACATGCTAATTTTTAAACATGCTCCAAACGTCACCAAATTTCATGTGAAGCACCTTGGCCAAGCCCTGTTAGCATTTTTGATGTTAGCATGCCCGCGCTCCTACGAAAAACGCCCGGACAGGCCCATCAAAATTTCCCCTGGAATTTTGGCTTCTAGTTTGGGCCTGTCAGCATGACAGACCACTTACTATTGTGCTGAACCAGCAAAAAAGGACACGTCTTACGTTCAAGGCTGCCACGCAAAAACCGTGAAACGTACAGAAACAACGGAGTGGTCAGGCCGAAGGCCTGACCACTCCGCACAATATGACGTATTGTTTATTTTGGTAGGTCGTACGGCCCGCCCACAAATCGGGTTCAAAGTGTAAAAAGTACCGTTTACTATCGTTCTGGGAACAGGTTTTTGGCTCCCTGTGACCAGCCGTAAAAGCTAGAGACACGGGAGTCGAGGCGAGGCCGAAGGCCTCGCCGAGACACACAATCTGACATATTGGATGTGTTGCTACCAGCAACAGTGGTCAGGAAAACATGGGACATAGGGAAGAAGGGCAAAAATGCCATGTCTCGCATTTGTGGCTGCCACGCTAAGGCCGTCAGACGCACAAAAAAAACGGAGAGGTCAGGCCGAAGGCCTGACCTCTCCGCACAAAATGACGTATTGATTGCTTGTTTGGGGACTACAGGAGGGCCACAAATTGTGATCAAAACATTAAAAGTGTGAAAAAATTTGGTTTCTTAAGATTTGCGAACAAACGCTTCACAGCACACACACAAGTCTCATATCAGGTCGTGCGGCTTTTCCTTCCGCACGGTTTGACATATGGCTCGGCTCGGCCGGATTTACGGTCCGCGCGCAATTCGCCAAAAAGCGTTTTCGGAACGCGTATCTTATCCTAGTCCAAAATTGGACTTTTTTGGACTTTGTGTCCAGATGGTTTGACATAGAAAAAAGTTTTTAATGGTGTCTCGTAGATCTCATCAAGACCTAATTTTTGACGTATGGTTTGTCTCTGTCTGATTTACGGATTATGCACAAATTTGAAAAAACAAAAAAGTGTCAATGGGAAAAACAAAAATTTATTTATTTGGGCCTGTCAGCATGACAGACCACTTACTATTGTGCTGGACCAGCAAAAAAGGACACGTCTTACGTTCAAGGCTGCCACGCAAAAACCGTGAAACGTACAGAAACAACGGAGTGGTCAGGCCGAAGGCCTGACCACTCCGCACAATATGACGTATTGTTTATTTTGGTAGGTCGTACGGCCCGCCCACAAATCGGGTTCAAAGTGTAAAAAGTACCGTTTACTATCGTGCTGGGAACACGTTTTTGGCTCCCAGTGACCAGCCGTAAAAGCTAGAGACACGGGAGTCGAGGCGAGGCCGAAGGCCTCGCCGAGACACACAATCTGACATATTGGATGTGTTGCTACCAGCAACAGTGGTCAGGAAAACATGGGACATAGGGAAGAAGGGCAAAAATGCCATGTCTCGCATTTGTGGCTGCCACGCTAAGGCCGTCAGACGCACAAAAAAAACGGAGAGGTCAGGCCGAAGGCCTGACCTCTCCGCACAAAATGACGTATTGATTGCTTGTTTGGGGACTACAGGAGGGCCACAAATTGTGATCAAAACATTAAAAGTGTGAAAAAATTTGGTTTCTTAAGATTTGCGAACAAACGCTTCACAGCACACACACAAGTCTCATATCAGGTCGTGCGGCTTTTCCTTCCGCACGGTTTGACGTATGGCTCGGCTCGGCCGGATTTACGGTCCGCGCGCAATTCGCCAAAAAGCGTTTTCGGAACGCGTATCTTATCCTAGTCCAAAATTGGACTTTTTTGGACTTTGTGTCCAGATGGTTTGACATAGAAAAAAGTTTTTAATGGTGTCTCGTAGATCTCATCAAGATCTAATTTTTGACGTATGGTTTGTCTCTGTCTGATTTACGGATTATGCACAAATTTGAAAAAACAAAAAAGTGTCAATGGGAAAAACAAAAATTTATTTATTTGGGCCTGTCAGCATGACAGACCACTTACTATTGTGCTGGACCAGCAAAAAAGGACACGTCTTACGTTCAAGGCTGCCACGCAAAAACCGTGAAACGTACAGAAACAACGGAGTGGTCAGGCCGAAGGCCTGACCACTCCGCACAATATGACGTATTGTTTATTTTGGTAGGTCGTACGGCCCGCCCACAAATCGGGTTCAAAGTGTAAAAAGTACCGTTTACTATCGTGCTGGGAACACGTTTTTGGCTCCCAGTGACCAGCCGTAAAAGCTAGAGACACGGGAGTCGAGGCGAGGCCGAAGGCCTCGCCGAGACACACAATCTGACATATGGGACGAGTCGGTGCCACCAACGCGGGTTTGGAAAACCCGGAAAAACCCGGAACACTGGGAAAAAGGCAATAAAAGGACATGTCTTACGTTCAAGGCTGCCACGCAAAAACCGTGAAACGTACAGAAACAACGGAGTGGTCAGGCCGAAGGCCTGACCACTCCGCACAATATGACGTATTGTTTATTTTGGTAAGTCGTACGGCCCGCCCACAAATCGGGTTCAAAGTGTAAAAAGTGTGGTTTACTAATGCACAGAGGAAGAGGTTTTCAGCTCCCTGTGACCAGCCGTAAAAGCTAGAGACACGGGAGTCGAGGCGAGGCCGAAGGCCTCGCCGAGACACACAATCTGACATATTGGATGTGTTGCTACCAGCAACAGTGGTCAGGAAAACATGGGACATAGGGAAGAAGGCCAAAAAGGCCATGTCTCGCATTTGTGGCTGCCACGCTAAGGCCGTCAGACGCACAAAAAAAACGGAGAGGTCAGACCGAAGGCCTGACCTCTCCGCACAAAATGACGTATTGATTGCTTGTTTGGGGACTACAGGAGGGCCACAAATTGTGATCAAAACATTAAAAGTGTGAAAAAATTTGGTTTCTTAAGATTTGCGAACAAACGCTTCACAGCACACACACAAGTCTCATATCACGTCGTGCGGCTTTTCCTTCCGCACGGTTTGACGTATGGCTCGGCTCGGCCGGATTTACGGTCGGCGCGCAATTCGCCAAAAAGCGTTTTCGGAACGCGTTTATTATCCTAGTCCAAAATTGGACTTTTTTGGACTTTGTGTCCAGATGGTTTGACATAGAAAAAAGATTTTGATGTTCTATCGTAGATCTCTCCAAGACCGACGCTTTGACGTATGGTTTCTCTCTGTCTGATTTACGGATCATTGACAAATTTGAAAAAACAAAAAAGTGTCAATGGGCGAAAAAAAGTTTATTTATTTATTTATTTATTATTATTATTTCAGCCTCGCTCTTCGGCAATTAATGCGGGTCGTACCGAACCACGCACACCGGCGTGCTATATATCAAAAATTAGTACTATATTGTGTGAGGTGTGCTATTACTTTTATAAGCGATCGGAGTGGGCGTGGCCGAGCTATTAACGCTCAAACAGGGTCATTTTCCCATTAGAACGCATTGAATGCTAATTTTAGCATTGGTAGCATTGGTAAAATGGGGCCCCTTTTAAGTGGTACTGCTACTGTGTCATTGCCAGCAAAGGGGGTCCTACAAGGGGTACTGATACAGCAGCAGCGACAGCACTGTAATTCAATGGCAGATTAAACCAGCAGCTTCATTAGGATGACAATCATCCACATTATTAAGACCCCCTGGTCCTTTGGCTGCTTTATTAGGGACATTGTCCAAACATCACCAAATCTAACATGACTCATCTCGGCCACACCCTGTTAGCGGTTTTGATGTTAGCATTAGCATGCTAACATGCTAATTGTTAAACATGCTCCAAACATCACAAAATTTAACGTGACGCATCTTGGACACGCCCTGTTAGCGTTCTTGATGTTAGCATGCTAGCATTAGCATGCTAACACGCTAATTTTTAAACATGCTCCAAACGTCACCAAATTTACAGTGACGCATCTTGGCCACGCCCTGTTACCATTTTTGATGTTAGCATTAGCATGCTAACATGCTAATTGTTAAACATGCTCCAAACATCACCAAATTTCACGTCACGCATCTTGGACACGCCCTGTTAGCGTTTCTGATGTTAGCATGCTAGCATTAGCATGCTAACATGCTAATTTTTTAACATGCTCCAAACGTGACCAAATTTACAGTGACGCATCTTGGCCACACCCTGTTAGCGTTTTTGATGTTAGCATGCTAGCATTAGCATGTTAACATGCTAATTTTTAAACATGCTCCAAACAACACCAAATTTCATGTGAAGCACCTTGGCCAAGCCCTGTTAGCATTTTTGATGTTAGCATGCCCGCGCTCCTACGAAAAACGCCCGGACAGGCCCATCAAAATTTCCCCTGGAATTTTGGCTTCTAGTTATTATTATTATTATTTCAGCCTTTTTTCGGCACTTAATGCGGGTCGTACCGAAGCACGCACACCGGCGTGCTACATATCAAAAATTAGTTCTTTATTGTGTGAGGTGTGCTATTACTTTTATAAGCGATCGGAGTGGGCGTGGCCGAGCTATTAACGATCAAACACGGTCATTTCCCATTGAAATGTATTGAATGCTAGTTTTAGCACTGGTAGCATTGGTAAAATGGGGCCCCTTTTAAGTGGTACTGCTACTGTGTCATTGCCAGCAAAGGGGGTCCTACAAGGGGTACTGATACAGCAGCAGCGCCAGCACTGTAATTCAATGGCAGATTAAACCAGCAGCTTCATTAGGATGACAATCATCCACATTATTAAGACCCCCTGGTCCTTTGGCTGCTTTATTAGGGACATTGTCCAAACATCACCAAATCTAACATGACTCATCTCGGCCACACCCTGTTAGCGGTTTTGATGTTAGCATTAGCATGCTAACATGCTAATTTTTAAACATGCTCCAAACGTCACCAAATTTACAGTGACGCATCTTGGCCACGCCCTGTTACCGTTTTTGATGTTAGCATTAGCATGCTAACATGCTAATTTTTAAACATGCTCCAAACGTCACCAAATTTACAGTGACGCATCTTGGCCACGCCCTGTTACCGTTTTTGATGTTAGCATTAGCATGCTAACATGCTAATTGTTAAACATGCTCCAAACATCACCAAATTTAACGTCACGCATCTTGGACACGCCCTGTTAGCGTTTCTGATGTTAGCATGCTAGCATTAGCATGCTAACATGCTAATTTTTAAACATGCTCCAAACGTCACCAAATTTACAGTGACGCATCTTGGCCACGCCCTGTTACCGTTTTTGATGTTAGCGTTAGCATGCTAACATGCTAATTGTTAAACATGCTCCAAACATCACCAAATTTAACGTCACGCATCTTGGACACGCCCTGTTAGCGTTTCTGATGTTAGCATGCTAGCATTAGCATGCTAACATGCTAATTTTTAAACATGCTCCAAACGTCACCAAATTTCATGTGAAGCACCTTGGCCAAGCCCTGTTAGCATTTTTGATGTTACCATGCCCGCGCTCCTACGAAAAACGCCCGGACAGGCCCATCAAAATTTCCCCTGGAATTTTGGCTTCTAGTTATTTGGGCCTGTCAGCATGACAGACCACTTACTATTGTGCTGGACCAGCAAAAAAGGACACGTCTTACGTTCAAGGCTGCCACGCAAAAACCGTGAAACGTACAGAAACAACGGAGTGGTCAGGCCGAAGGCCTGACCACTCCGCACAATATGACGTATTGTTTATTTTGGTAGGTCGTACGGCCCGCCCACAAATCGGGTTCAAAGTGTAAAAAGTACCGTTTACTATCGTTCTGGGAACAGGTTTTTGGCTCCCTGTGACCAGCCGTAAAAGCTAGAGACACGGGAGTCGAGGCGAGGCCGAAGGCCTCGCCGAGACACACAATCTGACATATTGGATGTGTTGCTACCAGCAACAGTGGTCAGGAAAACATGGGACATAGGGAAGAAGGGCAAAAATGCCATGTCTCGCATTTGTGGCTGCCACGCTAAGGCCGTCAGACGCACAAAAAAAACGGAGAGGTCAGGCCGAAGGCCTGACCTCTCCGCACAAAATGACGTATTGATTGCTTGTTTGGGGACTACAGGAGGGCCACAAATTGTGATCAAAACATTAAAAGTGTGAAAAAATTTGGTTTCTTAAGATTTGCGAACAAACGCTTCACAGCACACACACAAGTCTCATATCAGGTCGTGCGGCTTTTCCTTCCGCACGGTTTGACGTATGGCTCGGCTCGGCCGGATTTACGGTCCGCGCGCAATTCGCCAAAAAGCGTTTTCGGAACGCGTATCTTATCCTAGTCCAAAATTGGACTTTTTGGACTTTGTGTCCAGATGGTTTGACATAGAAAAAAGTTTTTAATGGTGTCTCGTAGATCTCATCAAGATCTAATTTTTGACGTATGGTTTGTCTCTGTCTGATTTACGGATTATGCACAAATTTGAAAAAACAAAAAAGTGTCAATGGGAAAAACAAAAATTTATTTATTTGGGCCTGTCAGCATGACAGACCACTTACTATTGTGCTGGACCAGCAAAAAAGGACACGTCTTACGTTCAAGGCTGCCACGCAAAAACCGTGAAACGTACAGAAACAACGGAGTGGTCAGGCCGAAGGCCTGACCACTCCGCACAATATGACGTATTGTTTATTTTGGTAGGTCGTACGGCCCGCCCACAAATCGGGTTCAAAGTGTAAAAAGTACCGTTTACTATCGTGCTGGGAACACGTTTTTGGCTCCCAGTGACCAGCCGTAAAAGCTAGAGACACGGGAGTCGAGGCGAGGCCGAAGGCCTCGCCGAGACACACAATCTGACATATTGGATGTGTTGCTACCAGCAACAGTGGTCAGGAAAACATGGGACATAGGGAAGAAGGGCAAAAATGCCATGTCTCGCATTTGTGGCTGCCACGCTAAGGCCGTCAGACGCACAAAAAAAACGGAGAGGTCAGGCCGAAGGCCTGACCTCTCCGCACAAAATGACGTATTGATTGCTTGTTTGGGGACTACAGGAGGGCCACAAATTGTGATCAAAACATTAAAAGTGTGAAAAAATTTGGTTTCTTAAGATTTGCGAACAAACGCTTCACAGCACACACACAAGTCTCATATCAGGTCGTGCGGCTTTTCCTTCCGCACGGTTTGACGTATGGCTCGGCTCGGCCGGATTTACGGTCCGCGCGCAATTCGCCAAAAAGCGTTTTCGGAACGCGTATCTTATCCTAGTCCAAAATTGGACTTTTTTGGACTTTGTGTCCAGATGGTTTGACATAGAAAAAAGTTTTTAATGGTGTCTCGTAGATCTCATCAAGATCTAATTTTTGACGTATGGTTTGTCTCTGTCTGATTTACGGATTATGCACAAATTTGAAAAAACAAAAAAGTGTCAATGGGAAAAAAAAAAATTTATTTATTATTATTATTATTATTATTATTTCAGCCTTTTTTCGGCACTTAATGCGGGTCGTACCGAAGCACGCACACCGGCGTGCTACATATCAAAAATTAGTTCTTTATTGTGTGAGGTGTGCTATTACTTTTATAAGCGATCGGAGTGGGCGTGGCCGAGCTATTAACGATCAAACACGGTCATTTCCCATTGAAATGTATTGAATGCTAGTTTTAGCACTGGTAGCATTGGTAAAATGGGGCCCCTTTTAAGTGGTACTGCTACTGTGTCATTGCCAGCAAAGGGGGTCCTACAAGGGGTACTGATACAGCAGCAGCGACAGCACTGTAATTCAATGGCAGATTAAACCAGCAGCTTCATTAGGATGACAATCATCCACATTATTAAGACCCCCTGGTCCTTTGGCTGCTTTATTAGGGACATTGTCCAAACATCACCAAATCTAACATGACTCATCTCGGCCACACCCTGTTAGCGGTTTTGATGTTAGCATTAGCATGCTAACATGCTAATTTTTAAACATGCTCCAAACGTCACCAAATTTACAGTGACGCAACTTGGCCACGCCCTGTTACCGTTTTTGATGTTAGCGTTAGCATGCTAACATGCTAATTGTTAAACATGCTCCAAACATCACCAAATTTAACGTCACGCATCTTGGACACGCCCTGTTAGCGTTTCTGATGTTAGCATGCTAGCATTAGCATGCTAACATGCTAATTTTTAAACATGCTCCAAACGTCACCAAATTTACAGTGACGCATCTCGGCCACGCCCTGTTACCGTTTTTGATGTTAGCGTTAGCATGCTAACATGCTAATTGTTAAACATGCTCCAAACATCACCAAATTTAACGTCACGCATCTTGGACACGCCCTGTTAGCGTTTCTGATGTTAGCATGCTAGCATTAGCATGCTAACATGCTAATTTTTAAACATGCTCCAAACGTCACCAAATTTCATGTGAAGCACCTTGGCCAAGCCCTGTTAGCATTTTTGATGTTACCATGCCCGCGCTCCTACGAAAAACGCCCGGACAGGCCCATCAAAATTTCCCCTGGAATTTTGGCTTCTAGTTATTATTATTATTATTATTTCAGCCTTTTTTCGGCACTTAATGCGGGTCGTACCGAAGCACGCACACCGGCGTGCTACATATCAAAAATTAGTTCTTTATTGTGTGAGGTGTGCTATTACTTTTATAAGCGATCGGAGTGGGCGTGGCCGAGCTATTAACGATCAAACACGGTCATTTCCCATTGAAATGTATTGAATGCTAGTTTTAGCACTGGTAGCATTGGTAAAATGGGGCCCCTTTTAAGTGGTACTGCTACTGTGTCATTGCCAGCAAAGGGGGTCCTACAAGGGGTACTGATACAGCAGCAGCGACAGCACTGTAATTCAATGGCAGATTAAACCAGCAGCTTCATTAGGATGACAATCATCCACATTATTAAGACCCCCTGGTCCTTTGGCTGCTTTATTAGGGACATTGTCCAAACATCACCAAATCTAACATGACTCATCTCGGCCACACCCTGTTAGCGGTTTTGATGTTAGCATTAGCATGCTAACATGCTAATTTTTAAACATGCTCCAAACGTCACCAAATTTACAGTGACGCAACTTGGCCACGCCCTGTTACCGTTTTTGATGTTAGCGTTAGCATGCTAACATGCTAATTGTTAAACATGCTCCAAACATCACCAAATTTAACGTCACGCATCTTGGACACGCCCTGTTAGCGTTTCTGATGTTAGCATGCTAGCATTAGCATGCTAACATGCTAATTTTTAAACATGCTCCAAATGTCACCAAATTTACAGTGACGCATCTCGGCCACGCCCTGTTACCGTTTTTGATGTTAGCGTTAGCATGCTAACATGCTAATTGTTAAACATGCTCCAAACATCACCAAATTTAACGTCACGCATCTTGGACACGCCCTGTTAGCGTTTCTGATGTTAGCATGCTAGCATTAGCATGCTAACATGCTAATTTTTAAACATGCTCCAAACGTCACCAAATTTCATGTGAAGCACCTTGGCCAAGCCCTGTTAGCATTTTTGATGTTAGCATGCCCGCGCTCCTACGAAAAACGCCCGGACAGGCCCATCAAAATTTCCCCTGGAATTTTGGCTTCTAGTTATTATTATTATTATTTCAGCCTTTTTTCGGCACTTAATGCGGGTCGTACCGAAGCACGCACACCGGCGTGCTACATATCAAAAATTAGTTCTTTATTGTGTGAGGTGTGCTATTACTTTTATAAGCGATCGGAGTGGGCGTGGCCGAGCTATTAACGATCAAACACGGTCATTTCCCATTGAAATGTATTGAATGCTAGTTTTAGCACTGGTAGCATTGGTAAAATGGGGCCCCTTTTAAGTGGTACTGCTACTGTGTCATTGCCAGCAAAGGGGGTCCTACAAGGGGTACTGATACAGCAGCAGCGACAGCACTGTGATTCAATGGCAGATTAAACCAGCAGCTTCATTAGGATGACAATCATCCACATTATTAAGACCCCCTGGTCCTTTGGCTGCTTTATTAGGGACATTGTCCAAACATCACCAAATCTAACATGACTCATCTCGGCCACACCCTGTTAGCGGTTTTGATGTTAGCATTAGCATGCTAACATGCTAATTTTTAAACATGCTCCAAACGTCACCAAATTTACAGTGACGCAACTTGGCCACGCCCTGTTACCGTTTTTGATGTTAGCGTTAGCATGCTAACATGCTAATTGTTAAACATGCTCCAAACATCACCAAATTTAACGTCACGCATCTTGGACACGCCCTGTTAGCGTTTCTGATGTTAGCATGCTAGCATTAGCATGCTAACATGCTAATTTTTAAACATGCTCCAAATGTCACCAAATTTACAGTGACGCATCGCGGCCACGCCCTGTTACCGTTTTTGATGTTAGCGTTAGCATGCTAACATGCTAATTGTTAAACATGCTCCAAACATCACCAAATTTAACGTCACGCATCTTGGACACGCCCTGTTAGCGTTTCTGATGTTAGCATGCTAGCATTAGCATGCTAACATGCTAATTTTTAAACATGCTCCAAACGTCACCAAATTTCATGTGAAGCACCTTGGCCAAGCCCTGTTAGCATTTTTGATGTTACCATGCCCGCGCTCCTACGAAAAACGCCCGGACAGGCCCATCAAAATTTCCCCTGGAATTTTGGCTTCTAGTTTGGGCCTGTCAGCATGACAGACCACTTACTATTGTGCTGGGAGCAGCAAAAAAGGACACGTCTTACGTTCAAGGCTGCCACGCAAAAACCGTTAAACGTACAGAAACAACGGAGTGGTCAGGCCTTCGGCCTGACCACTCCGCACAATATGACGTATTGTTTATTTTGGTAGGTCGTACGGCCCGCCCACAAATCGGGTTCAAAGTGTAAAAAGTACCGTTTACTATCGTGCTATGAACAAGTTTTTGGCTCCCTGTGACCAGCCGTAAAAGCTAGAGACAAGGGAGTCGAGGCGAGGCCGAAGGCCTCGCCGAGACACACAATCTGACATATGGGACGAGTCGGTGCCACCAACGGGGGTTTGGAAAACCCGGATAAATCCGGAACACTGGGAAAAAGGCAATAAAAGGACATGTCTCACTTTCAAGGCTGCCACGCAAAAACCGTGAAACGTACAGAAACAACGGAGTGGTCAGGCCGAAGGCCTGACCACTCCGCACAATATGACGTATTGTTTATTTTGGTAAGTCGTACGGCCCGCCCACAAATCGGGTTCAAAGTGTAAAAAGTGTGGTTTACTAATGCACAGAGGAAGAGGTTTTCAGCTCCCTGTGACCAGCCGTAAAAGCTAGAGACACGGGAGTCGAGGCGAGGCCGAAGGCCTCGCCGAGACACACAATCTGACATATTGGATGTGTTGCTACCACCAACAGTGGTCAGGAAAACATGGGAAATAGGGAAGAAGGCCAAAAAGACCATGTCTCGCATCTGTGGCTGCCACGCTAAGACCGTGAGACGCACAAAAAAAACGGAGAGGTCAGGCCGAAGGCCTGACCTCTCCGCACAAAATGACATATTGATTGCTTGTTTGGGGAATACAGGAGGGCCACAAATTGTGATCAAAACATTAAAAGTGTGAAAAAAATTGGTTTCTTAAGATTTGCGATGAAACGCTTCACAGCACACACACAAGTCTCATATCAGGTCGTGCGGCTTTTCCTTCCGCACGGTTTGACGTATGGCTCGGCTCGGTCGGATTTACGGTCGGCGCGCAATTCCCCAAAAAGCGTTTTCGGAACGCGTTTATTATCCTAGTCCAAAATTGGACTTTTTTGGACTTTGTGTCCAGATGGTTTGACATAGAAAAAAGTTTTTAATGGTGTCTCGTAGATCTCATCAAGACTGATGTTTTGACGTATGGTTTATCTATGTCTGATTTACGGATCATTGACAAATTTGAAAAAACAAAAAAGTGTCAATGGGTGAAAAAAAACTTTATTTTTTTTTTTTTTTTTATTATTTCAGACTTTTTCGGCACTTAATGCGGGTCGTACCGAAGCACGCACACCGGCGTACTATATATCAAAAATTAGTACTATATTGTGTGAGGTGTGCTATTACTTTTATAAGCAATCGGACTGGGCGTGGCCGAGCTATTAACGTTCAAACAGGGTCATTTTCGCATTAGAATGCATTGAATGCTAATTTTAGCATTGGTAGCATTGGTAAAATGGGGCCCCTTTTAAGTGGTACTGCTACTGTGTCATTGCCAGCAAAGGGGGTCCTACAAGGGGTACTGATACAGCAGCAGCGACAGCACTGTGATTCAATGGAATTTCAAACCAGCAGCTTCATTAGGATGACAATCAAACACATTATTAAGACCGCCCGGTCCTTTGGCTGCTTTATTGGGGACACCCTGTCCTTCGGGTACTTCATTAGGGACGCCCTGTCCTTCAGGCACTTCATTAGGGACGCCCTGTCCAACAACCACTTTATTAGGGACGCCCGGTCCATCAGTCACTTTATTAGGGACACCCTGTCCTACAGCCCCTTTATTAGGGACGCCCGGTCCTACAGCCCCTTTATTAGGGACGCCCGGTCCATCAGTCACTTTAGTAGGGACACCCTGTCCTACAGCCACTTTATTAGGGACACCCTGTCCTACAGCCCCTTTATTAGGGACGCCCTGTCCAACAACCACTTTATTAGGGACGCCCGGTCCATCAGTCACTTTAGTAGGGACGCCCTGTCCTACAGCCACTTTATTAGGGACGCCCTGTCCAACAACCACTTCATTAGGGACGCCCTGTCCAACAACCACTTCATTAGGGACGCCCGGTCCTTCGGCCACTTAATTAGGGACGCCCTGTCCTTTGGCCATTTCATAAGGGACGCCCTGTCCTACAGCAACTTTATTAGGGACGCCCTGTCCTACGGCCATTAACATGCTACGCCTTGAGCTAACATGCAAATTTTTTCAAAATTGTCCAAAGGTCACCAAATTTAATATGACGCATCTTGGCCACGCCCTGTTAGCATTTTTTATGTTAGCATTAGCATGCTAACATGCTAATTGTTAAACATGCTCCAAACATCCCCAAATTTAACGTGACGCATCTTGGACACGCCCTGTTAGCGTTTTTTATGTTAGCATGCTAGCATTAGCATGCTAACATGCTAATTTTTTTAACATGCTCCAAACGTGACCAAATTTACAGTGACGCATCTTGGCCACACCCTGTTAGCGTTTTTGATGTTAGTATGCTAGCATTAGCATGTTAACATGCTAATTTTAAAACATGCTCCAAACAACACCAAATTTAATGTGAAGCACCTTGGCCACGCCCTGTTAGCACTTTTGATGTTAGCAGGCTAGCATTAACATGCTAACATGCTATTTTTTAACATGTTCTATACGTCAACAGATTTCACGTCACTGCCTGCTCTATCGGATACTTTAATAACACCGCCTGATTTCACAGCTGAGACCAGCTCAGCAGGTTATGCCCGCGCTCCTACGAAAAACGCCCGGACAGGCCCATCAAAATTTCCCCTGGAATTTTGGCTTCTAGTTATTATTATTATTTCAGCCTTTTTTCGGCACTTAATGCGGGTCGTACCGAAGCACGCACACCGGCGTGCTACATATCAAAAATTAGTTCTTTATTGTGTGAGGTGTGCTATTACTTTTATAAGCGATCGGAGTGGGCGTGGCCGAGCTATTAACGATCAAACACGGTCATTTCCCATTGAAATGTATTGAATGCTAGTTTTAGCACTGGTAGCATTGGTAAAATGGGGCCCCTTTTAAGTGGTACTGCTACTGTGTCATTGCCAGCAAAGGGGGTCCTACAAGGGGTACTGATACAGCAGCAGCGACAGCACTGTAATTCAATGGCAGATTAAACCAGCAGCTTCATTAGGATGACAATCATCCACATTATTAAGACCCCCTGGTCCTTTGGCTGCTTTATTAGGGACATTGTCCAAACATCACCAAATCTAACATGACTCATCTCGGCCACACCCTGTTAGCGGTTTTGATGTTAGCATTAGCATGCTAACATGCTAATTTTTAAACATGCTCCAAACGTCACCAAATTTACAGTGACGCATCTTGGCCACGCCCTGTTACCGTTTTTGATGTTAGCATTAGCATGCGAACATGCTAATTTTTAAACATGCTCCAAACGTCACCAAATTTACAGTGACTCATCTCGGCCACGCCCTGTTACCATTTTTTATGTTAGCGTTAGCATGCTAACATGCTAATTGTTAAACATGCTCCAAACATCACCAAATTTAACGTCACGCATCTTGGACACGCCCTGTTAGCGTTTCTGATGTTAGCATGCTAGCATTAGCATGCTAACATGCTAATTTTTAAACATGCTCCAAACGTCACCAAATTTACAGTGACGCATCTTGGCCACGCCCTGTTACCGTTTTTGATGTTAGCGTTAGCATGCTAACATGCTAATTGTTAAACATGCTCCAAACATCACCAAATTTAACGTCACGCATCTTGGACACGCCCTGTTAGCGTTTCTGATGTTAGCATGCTAACATGCTAATTTTTAAACATGCTCCAAACGTCACCAAATTTCATGTGAAGCACCTTGGCCAAGCCCTGTTAGCATTTTTGATGTTAGCATGCCCGCGCTCCTACGAAAAACGCCCGGACAGGCCCATCAAAATTTCCCCTGGAATTTTGGCTTCTAGTTATTATTATTATTATTTCAGACTTTTTCGGCACTTAATGCGGGTCGTACCGAAGCACGCACACCGGCGTGCTATATATCAAAAATTAGTACTATATTGTGTGAGGTGTGCTATTACTTTTATAAGCGATCGGACTGGGCGTGGCCGAGCTATTAACGCTCAAACAGGGTCATTTTCCCATTAGAATGCATTGAATGCTAATTTTAGCATTGGTAGCATTGGTAAAATGGGGCCCCTTTTAAGTGGTACTGCTACTGTGTCATTGCCAGCAAAGGGGGTCCTACAAGGGGTACTGATACAGCAGCAGCGACAGCACTGTGATTCAATGGCAGGTTAAACCAGCAGCTTCATTAGGATGACAATCATCCACATTATTAAGACCCCCTGGTCCTTTGGCTGCTTTATTAGGGACATTGTCCAAACGTCACCAAATCTAACATGACGCATCTCGGCCACACCCTGTTAGCGGTTTTGATGTTAGCGTTAGCATGCTAACATGCTAATTTTTAAACATGCTCCAAACGTCACCAAATTTACAGTGACGCATCTCGGCCACGCCCTGTTACCATTTTTGATGTTAGCGTTAGCATGCTAACATGCTAATTGTTAAACATGCTCCAAACATCACCAAATTTAACGTCACGCATCTTGGACACGCCCTTTTAGCGTTTCTGATGTTAGCATGCTAGCATTAGCATGCTAACATGCTAATTTTTAAACATGCTCCAAACGTCACCAAATTTACAGTGACGCATCTTGGCCACGCCCTGTTACCGTTTTTGATGTTAGCATTAGCATGCTAACATGCTAATTGTTAAACATGCTCCAAACATCACCAAATTTTACGTCACGCATCTTGGACACGCCCTGTTAGCGTTTCTGATGTTAGCATGCTAGCATTAGAATGCTAACATGCTAATTTTTAAACATGCTCCAAACGTCACCAAATTTACAGTGACTCATCTTGGCCACGCCCTGTTAGCGTTTTTGATGTTAGCATGCTAGCATTAGCATGTTAACATGCTAATTTTTAAACATGCTCCAAACAACACCAAATTTCATGTGAAGCACCTTGGCCAAGCCCTGTTAGCATTTTTGATGTTAGCATGCCCGCGCTCCTACGAAAAACGCCCGGACAGGCCCATCAAAATTTCCCCTGGAATTTTGGCTTCTAGTTTGGGCCTGTCAGCATGACAGACCACTTACTATTGTGCTGGACCAGCAAAAAAGGACACGTCTTACGTTCAAGGCTGCCACGCAAAAACCGTGAAACGTACAGAAACAACGGAGTGGTCAGGCCGAAGGCCTGACCACTCCGCACAATATGACGTATTGTTTATTTTGGTAGGTCGTACGGCCCGCCCACAAATCGGGTTCAAAGTGTAAAAAGTACCGTTTACTATCGTGCTGGGAACACGTTTTTGGCTCCCAGTGACCAGCCGTAAAAGCTAGAGACACGGGAGTCGAGGCGAGGCCGAAGGCCTCGCCGAGACACACAATCTGACATATTGGATGTGTTGCTACCAGCAACAGTGGTCAGGAAAACATGGGACATAGGGAAGAAGGGCAAAAATGCCATGTCTCGCATTTGTGGCTGCCACGCTAAGGCCGTCAGACGCACAAAAAAAACGGAGAGGTCAGGCCGAAGGCCTGACCTCTCCGCACAAAATGACGTATTGATTGCTTGTTTGGGGACTACAGGAGGGCCACAAATTGTGATCAAAACATTAAAAGTGTGAAAAAATTTGGTTTCTTAAGATTTGCGAACAAACGCTTCACAGCACACACACAAGTCTCATATCAGGTCGTGCGGCTTTTCCTTCCGCACGGTTTGACGTATGGCTCGGCTCGGCCGGATTTACGGTCCGCGCGCAATTCGCCAAAAAGCGTTTTCGGAACGCGTATCTTATCCTAGTCCAAAATTGGACTTTTTTGGACTTTGTGTCCAGATGGTTTGACATAGAAAAAAGTTTTTAATGGTGTCTCGTAGATCTCATCAAGATCTAATTTTTGACGTATGGTTTGTCTCTGTCTGATTTACGGATTATGCACAAATTTGAAAAAACAAAAAAGTGTCAATGGGAAAAAAAAAAATTTATTTATTATTATTATTATTATTATTATTTCAGCCTTTTTTCGGCACTTAATGCGGGTCGTACCGAAGCACGCACACCGGCGTGCTACATATCAAAAATTAGTTCTTTATTGTGTGAGGTGTGCTATTACTTTTATAAGCGATCGGAGTGGGCGTGGCCGAGCTATTAACGATCAAACACGGTCATTTCCCATTGAAATGTATTGAATGCTAGTTTTAGCACTGGTAGCATTGGTAAAATGGGGCCCCTTTTAAGTGGTACTGCTACTGTGTCATTGCCAGCAAAGGGGGTCCTACAAGGGGTACTGATACAGCAGCAGCGACAGCACTGTAATTCAATGGCAGATTAAACCAGCAGCTTCATTAGGATGACAATCATCCACATTATTAAGACCCCCTGGTCCTTTGGCTGCTTTATTAGGGACATTGTCCAAACATCACCAAATCTAACATGACTCATCTCGGCCACACCCTGTTAGCGGTTTTGATGTTAGCATTAGCATGCTAACATGCTAATTTTTAAACATGCTCCAAACGTCACCAAATTTACAGTGACGCAACTTGGCCACGCCCTGTTACCGTTTTTGATGTTAGCGTTAGCATGCTAACATGCTAATTGTTAAACATGCTCCAAACATCACCAAATTTAACGTCACGCATCTTGGACACGCCCTGTTAGCGTTTCTGATGTTAGCATGCTAGCATTAGCATGCTAACATGCTAATTTTTAAACATGCTCCAAACGTCACCAAATTTACAGTGACGCATCTCGGCCACGCCCTGTTAACATTTTTGATGTTAGCATTAGCATGCTAACATGCTAATTGTTAAACATGCTCCAAACATCACCAAATTTAACGTCACGCATCTTGGACACGCCCTGTTAGCGTTTCTGATGTTGGCATGCTAGCATTAGCATGCTAACATGCTAATTTTTTTAACATGCTCCAAACGTGACCAAATTTACAGTGACGCATCTTGGCCACACCCGGTTAGCGTTTTCGATGTTAGCATGCTAGCTTTAGCATGTTAACATGCTAATTTTTAAACATGCTCCAAACAACACCAAATTTCATGTCAAGCACCTTGGCCAAGCCCTGTTAGCTTTTTTGATGTTAGCATGCCCGCGCTCCTACGAAAAACGCCCGGACAGGCCCATCAAAATTTCCCCTGGAATTTTGGCTTCTAGTGTTAACGTTACTATTGTGTTTTTCCACATTTCGGCAATTAATGCGGGTCGTACCGAAGCACGCACACTGGCTTGCTGCATATAAAAAATTAGTACTATATTGTGTGAGGTGTGCTATTACTTTTATAAGCGATCGGACTGGGCGTGGCCGAGTTATTAACGCTCAAACATTCAATGCATTTCTAATGGAAAGAATTAAATCCTACAGAATAAGACTATAACTGTCCTTCAACACAATCAAAAAGCTGCCACTTCATTTTGAATCATGCTCTTATGGCAACATCCTTCTTGGCCACGCCCTGTTAGCATTTTTGACGTTAGCATGCTAGCTTTAGAATGTTAAATTGCTAATTTTTCAACATCATTCAAACATCATGACTGCATGGGTGTGCCTGACCCATCGACCATTCTAATAGGACCGCCCGCTCTTAAAGTTGACACCAGTTCAGGAGGCTACACCCGCGGCTGTGACCAATGCCCGGACAGGCCCATCAAAATTTCCCCTGGAATTTTGGCTTCTAGTTTGGGCCTGTCAGCATGACAGACCACTTACTATTGTGCTGGACCAGCAAAAAAGGACACGTCTTACGTTCAAGGCTGCCACGCAAAAACCGTGAAACGTACAGAAACAACGGAGTGGTCAGGCCGAAGGCCTGACCACTCCGCACAATATGACGTATTGTTTATTTTGGTAGGTCGTACGGCCCGCCCACAAATCGGGTTCAAAGTGTAAAAAGTACCGTTTACTATCGTTCTGGGAACAGGTTTTTGGCTCCCTGCGACCAGCCGTAAAAGCTAGAGACACGGGAGTCGAGGCGAGGCCGAAGGCCTCGCCGAGACACACAATCTGACATATTGGATGTGTTGCTACCAGCAACAGTGGTCAGGAAAACATGGGACATAGGGAAGAAGGGCAAAAATGCCATGTCTCGCATTTGTGGCTGCCACGCTAAGGCCGTCAGACGCACAAAAAAAACGGAGAGGTCAGGCCGAAGGCCTGACCTCTCCGCACAAAATGACGTATTGATTGCTTGTTTGGGGACTACAGGAGGGCCACAAATTGTGATCAAAACATTAAAAGTGTGAAAAAATTTGGTTTCTTAAGATTTGCGAACAAACGCTTCACAGCACACACACAAGTCTCATATCAGGTCGTGCGGCTTTTCCTTCCGCACGGTTTGACGTATGGCTCGGCTCGGCCGGATTTACGGTCCGCGCGCAATTCGCCAAAAAGCGTTTTCGGAACGCGTATCTTATCCTAGTCCAAAATTGGACTTTTTTGGACTTTGTGTCCAGATGGTTTGACATAGAAAAAAGTTTTTAATGGTGTCTCGTAGATCTCATCAAGATCTAATTTTTGACGTATGGTTTGTCTCTGTCTGATTTACGGATTATGCACAAATTTGAAAAAACAAAAAAGTGTCAATGGGAAAAACAAAAATTTATTTATTATTATTATTATTATTTCAGCCTTTTTTCGGCACTTAATGCGGGTCGTACCGAAGCACGCACACCGGCGTGCTACATATCAAAAATTAGTTCTTTATTGTGTGAGGTGTGCTATTACTTTTATAAGCGATCGGAGTGGGCGTGGCCGAGCTATTAACGATCAAACACGGTCATTTCCCATTGAAATGTATTGAATGCTAGTTTTAGCACTGGTAGCATTGGTAAAATGGGGCCCCTTTTAAGTGGTACTGCTACTGTGTCATTGCCAGCAAAGGGGGTCCTACAAGGGGTACTGATACAGCAGCAGCGACAGCACTGTAATTCAATGGCAGATTAAACCAGCAGCTTCATTAGGATGACAATCATCCACATTATTAAGACCCCCTGGTCCTTTGGCTGCTTTATTAGGGACATTGTCCAAACATCACCAAATCTAACATGACTCATCTCGGCCACACCCTGTTAGCGGTTTTGATGTTAGCATTAGCATGCTAACATGCTAATTTTTAAACATGCTCCAAACGTCACCAAATTTACAGTGACGCATCTTGGCCACGCCCTGTTACCGTTTTTGATGTTAGCATTAGCATGCTAACATGCTAATTTTTAAACATGCTCCAAACGTCACCAAATTTACAGTGACGCATCTTGGCCACGCCCTGTTACCGTTTTTGATGTTAGCGTTAGCATGCTAACATGCTAATTGTTAAACATGCTCCAAACATCACCAAATTTAACGTCACGCATCTTGGACACGCCCTGTTAGCGTTTCTGATGTTAGCATGCTAGCATTAGCATGCTAACATGCTAATTTTTAAACATGCTCCAAACGTCACCAAATTTACAGTGACGCATCTTGGCCACGCCCTGTTACCGTTTTTGATGTTAGCATTAGCATGCTAACATGCTAATTGTTAAACATGCTCCAAACATCACCAAATTTAACGTCACGCATCTTGGACACGCCCTGTTAGCGTTTCTGATGTTAGCATGCTAGCATTAGCATGCTAACATGCTAATTTTTAAACATGCTCCAAACGTCACCAAATTTCATGTGAAGCACCTTGGCCAAGCCCTGTTAGCATTTTTGATGTTAGCATGCCCGCGCTCCTACGAAAAACGCCCGGACAGGCCCATCAAAATTTCCCCTGGAATTTTGGCTTCTAGTGTTAACGTTACTATTGTGTTTTTCCACATTTCGGCAATTAATGCGGGTCGTACCGAAGCACGCACACTGGCTTGCTGCATATAAAAAATTAGTACTATATTGTGTGAGGTGTGCTATTACTTTTATAAGCGATCGGACTGGGCGTGGCCGAGTTATTAACGCTCAAACATTCAATGCATTTCTAATGGAAAGAATTAAATCCTACAGAATAAGACTATAACTGTCCTTCAACACAATCAAAAAGCTGCCACTTCATTTTGAATCATGCTCTTATGGCAACATCCTTCTTGGCCACGCCCTGTTAGCATTTTTGACGTTAGCATGCTAGCTTTAGAATGTTAAAATGCTCATTTTTCAACATCTTTCAAACATCACGACTGCATGGGTGTGCCTGACCCATCGGCCATTTTAATAGGACCGCCCGCTCTTAAAGTTGACACCAGTTCAGGAGGCTACACCCGCGGCTGTGACCAATGCCCGGACAGGCCCATCAAAATTTCCCCTGGAATTTTGGCTTCTAGTTTGGGCCTGTCAGCATGACAGACCACTTACTATTGTGCTGGACCAGCAAAAAAGGACACGTCTTACGTTCAAGGCTGCCACGCAAAAACCGTGAAACGTACAGAAACAACGGAGTGGTCAGGCCGAAGGCCTGACCACTCCGCACAATATGACGTATTGTTTATTTTGGTAGGTCGTACGGCCCGCCCACAAATCGGGTTCAAAGTGTAAAAAGTACCGTTTACTATCGTTCTGGGAACAGGTTTTTGGCTCCCTGTGACCAGCCGTAAAAGCTAGAGACACGGGAGTCGAGGCGAGGCCGAAGGCCTCGCCGAGACACACAATCTGACATATTGGATGTGTTGCTACCAGCAACAGTGGTCAGGAAAACATGGGACATAGGGAAGAAGGGCAAAAATGCCATGTCTCGCATTTGTGGCTGCCACGCTAAGGCCGTCAGACGCACAAAAAAAACGGAGAGGTCAGGCCGAAGGCCTGACCTCTCCGCACAAAATGACGTATTGATTGCTTGTTTGGGGACTACAGGAGGGCCACAAATTGTGATCAAAACATTAAAAGTGTGAAAAAATTTGGTTTCTTAAGATTTGCGAACAAACGCTTCACAGCACACACACAAGTCTCATATCAGGTCGTGCGGCTTTTCCTTCCGCACGGTTTGACATATGGCTCGGCTCGGCCGGATTTACGGTCCGCGCGCAATTCGCCAAAAAGCGTTTTCGGAACGCGTATCTTATCCTAGTCCAAAATTGGACTTTTTTGGACTTTGTGTCCAGATGGTTTGACATAGAAAAAAGTTTTTAATGGTGTCTCGTAGATCTCATCAAGACCTAATTTTTGACGTATGGTTTGTCTCTGTCTGATTTACGGATTATGCACAAATTTGAAAAAACAAAAAAGTGTCAATGGGAAAAACAAAAATTTATTTATTTGGGCCTGTCAGCATGACAGACCACTTACTATTGTGCTGGACCAGCAAAAAAGGACACGTCTTACGTTCAAGGCTGCCACGCAAAAACCGTGAAACGTACAGAAACAACGGAGTGGTCAGGCCGAAGGCCTGACCACTCCGCACAATATGACGTATTGTTTATTTTGGTAGGTCGTACGGCCCGCCCACAAATCGGGTTCAAAGTGTAAAAAGTACCGTTTACTATCGTTCTGGGAACAGGTTTTTGGCTCCCTGTGACCAGCCGTAAAAGCTAGAGACACGGGAGTCGAGGCGAGGCCGAAGGCCTCGCCGAGACACACAATCTGACATATTGGATGTGTTGCTACCAGCAACAGTGGTCAGGAAAACATGGGACATAGGGAAGAAGGGCAAAAATGCCATGTCTCGCATTTGTGGCTGCCACGCTAAGGCCGTCAGACGCACAAAAAAAACGGAGAGGTCAGGCCGAAGGCCTGACCTCTCCGCACAAAATGACGTATTGATTGCTTGTTTGGGGACTACAGGAGGGCCACAAATTGTGATCAAAACATTAAAAGTGTGAAAAAATTTGGTTTCTTAAGATTTGCGAACAAACGCTTCACAGCACACACACAAGTCTCATATCAGGTCGTGCGGCTTTTCCTTCCGCACGGTTTGACATATGGCTCGGCTCGGCCGGATTTACGGTCCGCGCGCAATTCGCCAAAAAGCGTTTTCGGAACGCGTATCTTATCCTAGTCCAAAATTGGACTTTTTTGGACTTTGTGTCCAGATGGTTTGACATAGAAAAAAGTTTTTAATGGTGTCTCGTAGATCTCATCAAGACCTAATTTTTGACGTATGGTTTGTCTCTGTCTGATTTACGGATTATGCACAAATTTGAAAAAACAAAAAAGTGTCAATGGGAAAAACAAAAATTTATTTATTATTATTATTATTATTTCAGCCTTTTTTCGGCACTTAATGCGGGTCGTACCGAAGCACGCACACCGGCGTGCTACATATCAAAAATTAGTTCTTTATTGTGTGAGGTGTGCTATTACTTTTATAAGCGATCGGAGTGGGCGTGGCCGAGCTATTAACGATCAAACACGGTCATTTCCCATTGAAATGTATTGAATGCTAGTTTTAGCACTGGTAGCATTGGTAAAATGGGGCCCCTTTTAAGTGGTACTGCTACTGTGTCATTGCCAGCAAAGGGGGTCCTACAAGGGGTACTGATACAGCAGCAGCGACAGCACTGTAATTCAATGGCAGATTAAACCAGCAGCTTCATTAGGATGACAATCATCCACATTATTAAGACCCCCTGGTCCTTTGGCTGCTTTATTAGGGACATTGTCCAAACATCACCAAATCTAACATGACTCATCTCGGCCACACCCTGTTAGCGGTTTTGATGTTAGCATTAGCATGCTAACATGCTAATTTTTAAACATGCTCCAAACGTCACCAAATTTACAGTGACGCATCTTGGCCACGCCCTGTTACCGTTTTTGATGTTAGCATTAGCATGCGAACATGCTAATTTTTAAACATGCTCCAAACGTCACCAAATTTACAGTGACTCATCTCGGCCACGCCCTGTTACCATTTTTTATGTTAGCGTTAGCATGCTAACATGCTAATTGTTAAACATGCTCCAAACATCACCAAATTTAACGTCACGCATCTTGGACACGCCCTGTTAGCGTTTCTGATGTTAGCATGCTAGCATTAGCATGCTAACATGCTAATTTTTAAACATGCTCCAAACGTCACCAAATTTACAGTGACGCATCTTGGCCACGCCCTGTTACCGTTTTTGATGTTAGCGTTAGCATGCTAACATGCTAATTGTTAAACATGCTCCAAACATCACCAAATTTAACGTCACGCATCTTGGACACGCCCTGTTAGCGTTTCTGATGTTAGCATGCTAACATGCTAATTTTTAAACATGCTCCAAACGTCACCAAATTTCATGTGAAGCACCTTGGCCAAGCCCTGTTAGCATTTTTGATGTTAGCATGCCCGCGCTCCTACGAAAAACGCCCGGACAGGCCCATCAAAATTTCCCCTGGAATTTTGGCTTCTAGTTTGGGCCTGTCAGCATGACAGACCACTTACTATTGTGCTGGGAGCAGCAAAAAAGGACACGTCTTACGTTCAAGGCTGCCACGCAAAAACCGTTAAACGTACAGAAACAACGGAGTGGTCAGGCCGAAGGCCTGACCACTCCGCACAATATGACGTATTGTTTATTTTGGTAAGTCGTACGGCCCGCCCACAAATCGGGTTCAAAGTGTAAAAAGTACCGTTTACTATCGTGCTATGAACAAGTTTTTGGCTCCCTGTGACCAGCCGTAAAAGCTAGAGACAAGGGAGTCGAGGCGAGGCCGAAGGCCTTGCCGAGACACACAATCTGACATATGGGACGAGTCGGTGCCACCAACGGGGGTTTGGAAAATCCGGATAAACCCGGAACACTGGGAAAAAGGCAATAAAAGGACATGTCTTACGTTCAAGGCTGCCACGCAAAAACCGTGAAACGCACAGAAACAACGGAGTGGTCAGGCCGAAGGCCTGACCACTCCGCACAATATGACGTATTGTTTATTTTGGTAAGTCGTACGGCCCGCCCACAAATCGGGTTCAAAGTGTAAAAAGTGTGGTTTACTAATGCACAGAGGAAGAGGTTTTCAGCTCCCTGTGACCAGCCGTAAAAGCTAGAGACACGGGAGTCGAGGCGAGGCCGAAGGCCTTGCCGAGACACACAATCTGACATATTGGATGTGTTGCTACCACCAACAGTGGTCAGGAAAACATGGTAAATAGGGAAGAAGGGAAAAATGCCATGTCTCGCATTTGTGGCTGCCACGCTAAGGCCGTGAGACGCACAAAAAAAACGGAGAGGTCAGGCCGAAGGCCTGACCTCTCCGCACAAAATGACATATTGATTGCTTGTATGGGGACTACAGGAGGGCCACAAATTGTGATCAAAACATTAAAAGTGTGAAAAAATTTGGTTTCTTAAGATTTGCGATCAAACGCTTCACAGCACACACACAAGTCTCATATCAGGTCGTGCGGCTTTTCCTTCCGCACAGTTTGACATATGGCTCGGCTCGGCCGGATTTACGGTCCGCGCGCAATTCGCCAAAAAGCGTTTTCGGAACGCGTATATTATCCTAGTCCAAAATTGGACTTTTTTGGACTTTGTGTCCAGATGGTTTGACATAGAAAAAAGTTTTTAATGGTGTCTCGTAGATCTCATCAAGACCTATTTTTTGACGTATGGTTTGTCTCTGTCTGATTTACGGATTATGCACAAATTTGAAAAAACAAAAAAGTGTCAATGGGAAAAACAAAAATTTATTTATTTATTATTATTTCAGCCTCACTCTTCGGCAATTAATGCGGGTCGTACCGAAGCACGCACACCGGCGTGCTATATATCAAAAATTAGTACTATATTGTGTGAGGTGTGCTATTACTTTTATAAGCGATCGGACTGGGCGTGGCCGAGCTATTAACGCTCAAACAGGGTCATTTTCCCATTAGAATGCATTGAATGCTAATTTTAGCATTGGTAGCATTGGTAAAATGGGGCCCCTTTTAAGTGGTACTGCTACTGTGTCATTGCCAGCAAAGGGGGTCCTACAAGGGGTACTGATACAGCAGCAGCGCCAGCACTGTAATTCAATGGCAGATTAAACCAGCAGCTTCATTAGGATGACAATCATCCACATTATTAAGACCCCCTGGTCCTTTGGCTGCTTTATTAGGGACATTGTCCAAACATCACCAAATCTAACATGACTCATCTCGGCCACACCCTGTTAGCGGTTTTGATGTTAGCATTAGCATGCTAACATGCTAATTTTTAAACATGCTCCAAACGTCACCAAATTTACAGTGACGCATCTTGGCCACGCCCTGTTACCGTTTTTGATGTTAGCATTAGCATGCTAACATGCTAATTTTTAAACATGCTCCAAACGTCACCAAATTTACAGTGACGCATCTTGGCCACGCCCTGTTACCGTTTTTGATGTTAGCATTAGCATGCTAACATGCTAATTTTTAAACATGCTCCAAACGTCACCAAATTTACAGTGACGCATCTCGGCCACGCCCTGTTACCGTTTTTGATATTAGCATTAGCATGCTAACATGCTAATTGTTAAACATGCTCCAAACATCACCAAATTTAACGTCACGCATCTTGGACACGCCCTGTTAGCGTTTCTGATGTTAGCATGCTAGCATTAGCATGCTAACATGCTAATTTTTAAACATGCTCCAAACGTCACCAAATTTACAGTGACGCATCTTGGCCACGCCCTGTTACCGTTTTTGATGTTAGCATTAGCATGCTAACATGCTAATTGTTAAACATGCTCCAAACATCACCAAATTTAACGTCACGCATCTTGGACACGCCCTGTTAGCGTTTCTGATGTTAGCATGCTAGCATTAGCATGCTAACATGCTAATTTTTAAACATGCTCCAAACGTCACCAAATTTCATGTGAAGCACCTTGGCCAAGCCCTGTTAGCATTTTTGATGTTAGCATGCCCGCGCTCCTACGAAAAACGCCCGGACAGGCCCATCAAAATTTCCCCTGGAATTTTGGCTTCTAGTTTATTATTATTATTATTTCAGCCTTTTTTCGGCACTTAATGCGGGTCGTACCGAAGCACGCACACCGGCGTGCTACATATCAAAAATTAGTTCTTTATTGTGTGAGGTGTGCTATTACTTTTATAAGCGATCGGAGTGGGCGTGGCCGAGCTATTAACGATCAAACGCGGTCATTTCCCATTGAAATGTATTGAATGCTAGTTTTAGCACTGGTAGCATTGGTAAATTGGGGCCCCTTTTAAGTGGTACTGCTACTGTGTCATTGCCAGCAAAGGGGGTCCTACAAGGGGTACTGATACAGCAGCAGCGACAGCACTGTAATTCAATGGCAGATTAAACCAGCAGCTTCATTAGGATGACAATCATCCACATTATTAAGACCCCCTGGTCCTTTGGCTGCTTTATTAGGGACATTGTCCAAACATCACCAAATCTAACATGACTCATCTCGGCCACACCCTGTTAGCGGTTTTGATGTTAGCATTAGCATGCTAACATGCTAATTTTTAAACATGCTCCAAACGTCACCAAATTTACAGTGACGCATCTTGGCCACGCCCTGTTACCGTTTTTGATGTTAGCATTAGCATGCTAACATGCTAATTTTTAAACATGCTCCAAACGTCACTAAATTTACAGTGACGCATCTTGGCCACGCCCTGTTACCGTTTTTGATGTTAGCATTAGCATGCTAACATGCTAATTGTTAAACATGCTCCAAACATCACCAAATTTAACGTCACGCATCTTGGACACGCCCTGTTAGCGTTTCTGATGTTAGCATGCTAGCATTAGCATGCTAACATGCTAATTTTTAAACATGCTCCAAACGTCACCAAATTTACAGTGACGCATCTTGGCCACGCCCTGTTACCGTTTTTGATGTTAGCGTTAGCATGCTAACATGCTAATTGTTAAACATGCTCCAAACATCACCAAATTTAACGTCACGCATCTTGGACACGCCCTGTTAGCGTTTCTGATGTTAGCATGCTAGCATTAGCATGCTAACATGCTAATTTTTAAACATGCTCCAAACGTCACCAAATTTACAGTGACGCATCTCGGCCACGCCCTGTTACCGTTTTTGATGTTAGCGTTAGCATGCTAACATGCTAATTGTTAAACATGCTCCAAACATCACCAAATTTAACGTCACGCATCTTGGACACGCCCTGTTAGCGTTTCTGATGTTAGCATGCTAGCATTAGCATGCTAACATGCTAATTTTTAAACATGCTCCAAACGTCACCAAATTTCATGTGAAGCACCTTGGCCAAGCCCTGTTAGCATTTTTGATGTTAGCATGCCCGCGCTCCTACGAAAAACGCCCGGACAGGCCCATCAAAATTTCCCCTGGAATTTTGGCTTCTAGTTATTATTTATTATTTCAGCCTTTTTTCGGCAATTAATGCGGGTCGTACCGAAGCACGCACACCCGCGTGCTATATATCAAAAATTAGAACTTTGTTGCGTGAGGTGTGCTATTACTTTTATAAGCGATCGGACTGGGCCTGGCCGAGCTATTAACGCTGAAACAGGGTCATTTCCCATTGGAATGTATTGATCGCTAATTTTAGCATTGGTAGCATTTGTAAAAAAAAACTTCTTTGAAGTGATACTGCAGTACCACTGTAAAGAATTCCCATTTTACAAATAACATGCCCGCAGCTGTGACCAATGCCCGGACAGACCCATCAAAATTTCCCCTGGGGATTTTGGCTTCTAGTTTCTATATTACTTTCGATTAGTATTTTCTGCTTTTTTAGCTTCTCTTCTAGAGCACTGGTTTTAAACCCAAGTTCCAAGGTGGAGTGGGCATCACAGAATTATTCAAATCGCTGATTATCTTTGGTTTATATATATAAAGATATATATATATATTACTGTTTAATCGCAAAGAACCCTGATTTCAACACAGAACACCTTATTTGGCTTTATTAAAGAACTCATATCACTTAAAGACAAACCATATTTACCATGATTCTTTATTATAAAGCTCATGTGAATGGCCTGATGTCTCTTCATCCATGTCAACAGGGTGCGTTACAGAAAGAAAGTTGTTCTTTGATCAATTCTGCCGGGAACCCTTGTGACTCCTTTAGTAAAAAATCTTTTCATTTTCTTACAAAATCGAATCTTCTGTGATGGCGCCTTTTCCCTCTGAGATTTGGGAGAGTTTAAATCGCACTTATTTTTCTTTTATCAAAAAAATCTTTTCATTGTCTTAACTAATTGAATCTTCTATGGTGGCGCCTTTTCACTCTGAGGTTTGAGCGAGTTTGAATCTCACTTATTTCCTTTAGTAAAAAATATTTTCAATTTCTCACTTAATTGAATCTTCTCTGATGGCACCTTATCGTTCTGAGATCTGGGAGAGTTTGCATCACACTTTGTAAGAAAGATTATTTCACGGTCTTTGTCACGTTCCTCTGTCATTTTCATTATTAATGTATCTGTGAGTTTTAACATCTTTATCTCATGACGTTCGATTAGTATTTTCAGATTTTTTAGCTTCTCTTCTAGAGCACTGTTTTTTATCTAGTTTCTGAAATTCTTGTTTTTCAGCACTGACCCCAGGAATCTGTTGTGTCTTTTCAACGCATTCTTAGTTTCTTGTGCATTCTTGCTCTCTTTCTTTTGATCAGCCTGAAGGTCAGCAGTCCTTCTGATTGGCTGTTGGAGCCATAATTCGAGGTGTTTATGCTGTTTTTCCAGGTCTTTCCTTATTTCCAGCTCCTTTTCTAGTCTCTTCACTTCAGATGGGGTCCAGTGTGTCTCCCACGCTAGTCGTTCCTCCAGTTCCGTAATGTTCTTTTTGGACCGTATCAGTTCCGTTTGTATTTCAGATAGCTTCTCAGCATCTTGTCGCTTTTCATCACTTAACTTTGAATCGCACTTATTTAGTTTCGTAAAAAATATTTTCATTTTCTCACTTAATTGATGTGATGCCGCCTTTTCACTTATAGCGCTGGTCTCTGGTCTGGTCGAGTTTGAATGACAATTTTTATTTGTAATAAAAGTTGTTTCACTTTCTGTGTCATGTTTCTCTGCCATTTTCATTTTGACTGCATCTATGCACGTCATCATCTCTACGTGATGTTTGTTTAGCATTTTATATTCTTCTAGCATGAGGGATTCTATGCTCTGGCTCTCTTTCTCTTTATCAGCCTGAAGGTCTGCATTCCTTTTGATTGCCTCTTGGAGCTTCAATTCAAAGTGTTCACACCGCTTTTCCAGGTCTTTCCTTATTTCCAGCTCCTTTTCTAGTCTCTTCACTTCAGATGTGGTCCATTGTGTCTCCCACGCTAGTCGATCCTCCAGTTCCGTAACGTTCTTTTTGCACCGTATCTGTTCCGTTTGTATTTCACATAGCTTCTCAGCATCTTGTCGCTTTTCAGCACTTAACTTTCTGATCAGGAACTCTGCCCTCATATGTTTGACTGCTACACAAATTAAAATCAAATAGGTAATCAAGTTGTACAGGTCAATACCTGCAAATATATCAATATTTTTCATCAGACTAATTTTTACTGATTCAAACCGCTCATTATCTTTGGTTTATATATATTACGGTTTATTGGCAAAGTTCACTGATTTCAATGAAGAATTCAGATCATATCCGTTTACTTTACTAAAGAAAGATAGATGATTTGAACACATTAAAGAACTCAGATCACTTAAAGACAAACCATATTTACCATAATTCTTTGTTATAAACCTCACGTGAATGGCCTCTTGTGAAACTCGCCCAGAAAGATGTGATTCTTTGGTCAATTCCGCTGACAAACCTTTCGATTCCGTTAGTAAAAAATCTTTTCATTTTCTTACCTAATCGAATCTTCTCTGATGGCACCTTTTTGATCTGAGCTTTGGGCGAGTTTGAATCACATTTTGTAATAAAAAATGTTTCACGTTCTCTATCATGTTTCTCTGCCATTTTCATCTTGACTGCATCTATGCTTGTCATCATCTCTACATGACGTTTGTTTCGTATTTTATGTTTTTTTTTTTTTTTACCTCCTCTTCTAGCACGATGGTTTCTATGCTCTTTCTGAATTTTTTGTTTTTCAACTCTGACCTCAGGATTCTGTTTTGTTTATCCAATATTTTCATGTTTTCATGCACTCGCGCTCTTTTCTTCACGTTCAGCTTGAATGGCTGCATTCCTTCTGATTGCTTGTTTAATGCATTCAAAGTCTGTCCTTATTTCCAACTCAAACGCTGTGGTCCATCGTGTCTCCCACGCTAGTCGTTCCTCCAGTTCCGTAATGTTCTTTTTGGCCTGTATCTGTTCTGTTTGTATTTCCGATAGCTTCTCAGCATCTTGTCGATTTTCAGCACTTAATTTTCTGATCAGGAACTCTGCTACAGGACGTTTGTTTTTTTTACCTCCTCTTCTAGCACAATGGTTTCTATGCTCTTTCTGAGGTTTTTCAATTTTCAGCTCTGATCATGTTTTCATGCACACTCACGCTCTTTTCCTCACTTTCAGCTTGAAGGTCTGCATTCCTCAGTGGGGACACTGAGCAAAGCGGCGTCCCCACACAACTGCTCCCCGGGCGCCTGTCATGGCTGCCCACTGTGCACTAAGGGTGATGGGTTAAATGCAGAGGACAAATTTCACTGTGTGCACCGTGTGCTGTGCATCACATGTGACAATCACTTCACTTTACAGGGTGCATTACAGAAAGAAGGTGTGGTTCTTCAGTCAACCAATCGTTATTGCTGCTTTATGTGCTTGTAGAGGTAACCTCACGCCTCTGAGGTGGATGTTAGAACATTCTCAACGTGCTGCTTAATCAAAGGAAGCTGGTGATCCATTCTGGCCATTATACATTATACATGGCATTAAAATACCAACTTTATCTTATCTCATCTAGTATCAAATTTGTAAATAGATATTTGCTATGAGGATTAATGAATGGATTCTACTTAATATATCATGTGAATTTTAGATATGCACCCTAGATTGAAACAGGTCTAACACATTTTTACTTTTTTCTTGGCCCGACTGAGTGCATCCAGTACTGCATCTGCGCAGAGCCAGGGGATTTTAATAAAAATATAGATGTGATCTTGAACCTCAATGTTGTCTAGAATGTCCTTCTGAAGGTCCCACCTAACATGAAATAGAGCACATTGTTGAGGAATTTTTACTCATTTTCCAAACAGCTCCAATTTTGCAAATCTTGTATTTAAGCATTGTTAAT
This sequence comes from Denticeps clupeoides, assembly GCF_900700375.1. Lineage (NCBI taxonomy): Eukaryota > Metazoa > Chordata > Actinopteri > Clupeiformes > Denticipitidae > Denticeps > Denticeps clupeoides. The sequence continues at coordinate 2,546,257 of NC_041716.1, forward strand.
AAAGCCACAATAAATGACAGGAAAAAATACTGTAACTTTTATTGAGTACCTTTACATGGGTAATATTAGGCAACTTAAGCTCAACAACAAAAAAAATGAAGTGCTGGTCAATCCCATCAGTACCAAAATCACCTACCAAGAGCTTGTGAAAGAAATAAATCCTATTTCAATTGAGTGGCTAATACCATTAAGTGCTTCATTCCCCTTCATACCCTGCGAGGAATATCACCCAACACCCAAACATCTAATACATACGTTTGACTTTCCATGCAAATCTTTGAACAAGCGTTTCTTCACAAGTTTCTTGTGAATCTGTCCAGCGACAATCTAGCCTGTTCCAGGAGATAGTCACTCCTTCTTGTTGCCCCACTTTGCCATTTTGTTGTTCACCGGAGTCTTAAGGAAGCGGTCCGATTTCATGTAGGCCGATATTTTCTCAAGACCCTGCAGAGAAGACAAAAGAAGTGTCTTATCATATTAAGTCAGGAGCTGCCATAACAGACTATGATTGGTGGACATGGGACACCTTACTTGAAACTGCATTTCCAGAAATCAGTCACACAATGCAATGCATCTAGTCACAGAAGACTACCAGAACTCCCAAGTGTAAGCACGAGCTGAGGCGAGGTGAGGGTGCGATTTAAAAGTGAGATGTGCGAGGCTCTCTAGTGGCTGGATGCAGCTAAACATGATGCCACAACCTTTGTCTGACATTTATATTATATACCCTCATAGTTTTAACAAACTAGGTTTAAAATGGGAGTTCATAGCGGTGATTGACAGCTCTCACACACCTCTTCAAGTAGCACAAGAAGGGTTGCCGGATATGTGAATGCGGTGAAAATAATCCAAAAGACACGAAACTGTCGAAAATACTTTTCATGAAGCATCAAATTCAAAACCTCCCAACTGCAAGGTTATTTTTCTTTATTACCAAATGTTCACAGCGCTGTGAATGAGCAAACGAGTGTTTTTTACATTCATTGCTGCCCCAAACGTGCTCGTCTTTGTGGTCAGTGACAATATCTAACCTCGAATTGGTCCAGTAAGGCCTTTAGGTTTGGGAAGTCATCAAGGCACTTTGGTTCGAACATGCGATGCTGGTCCAACAGCTCATACATGAGGAAGTCCACAAAGGTAATCTGGATGAGGCGAGCAAAAAAAGGTCATTTCTGCACACTTCATTTTAAAAGTAGCATCATCAAAGTTCAGATGCCTATTGTCCCCCTGATCTGATCCATAGGTTAAATAATATTTGGTACTAAACGTTAGTCTTTAGACTAAAAGAATAATCAGTGAGGCGGGTTGGTTAGGGTGGGACTGCTGGGCCGTAACGGGCTCGTATCAGCTGCAGAAGAGCCACAACACAATACAAATGTACCTTGTCTCCAGCAAACCACTTCCGGTCTCCTAGAAATTTTGAGAACTGCTTCAGTGTCCCAGGGAGTTTCTCCAGATATGCAGGCTTCATTTTGTCCTGGGTTCAAAGTAAAATGCAAAATAAACAGTTGGTGCAAAGTGGGCAATAAAGCACGTGTGGCATGTTTGCCAGTGTAATTTGTAATTATTTCCATCAGTCCGAATACAATCCGTTAATCATAGTTTTATAAAGACTTTAAACGGGAGGAGCCTAATACCCCGTCAATATGCGTTTCTTGCTTCTTTTATCTATTTATTCATATTCATTCATTTATTTGACAATAGTGCCCCATATCATTGCATTAAAACTCAATATAATAAACATCCAGACTTTAATCATGTCAACAATAAGTCAAATTTAACATAATCAAAGACACTCACAAAGTCCGTATAGCACATCATGACAAAGCCATTCCGAAAGTCCATTGCCTGGTTTTCCAGTATGTCCACACGGACTTTCTCATCCTCCGTTTCCCCACCTGTGCATGATTCCAGACGAGGAATGAAGCAAGCGGGTTATGTTAAATGCAGCTGAAGAGATGGAAGTGCACACATACACATGTTATGCTTTCGGGCGATGTAGCGGATGATGGCATTGCTCTGCACGATCTTCCTTTCTCCGTCTTCAAGGTAAGGCAGCTAGAACAGAGGAAAGCCGTACAGGTTGAGCAGACAACAACAATAACCCCGCTTCTCGCGTTGCCGGCATGACCGGGCCGAACTCACATTGGGGAAATCCATCCCAAGCTTCTCCTTTTCGTCAAACCAGCAGCTTTTGTCATAATTGGGGGCTGCAAACAAGCAGCAGAAAATAGATCAGGTCCAGCTTTGTCCCCCGCACATTCGCACGGTGATAGTTTACAACTACATACCGATCCAAGGAGGGCACCGACAATAAGAACACATTTAGGTGCAGGACTATAAGGTGTATTAGCTTAGTCTTCCATTGAACCTCAACTTTGTGTACTCATCTCATTCTTCAAACTCGAGTCTGTGACATAAATGAGCCAATTAAGACATTTACAGCATTTATCAGGTGGTGGTAGCCTAGCGGGTAACACACTCGCCTATGGACCAGGAGACCCAGGTTACTACCATCGTGTCCCTGAGAAGACACTTCCCTGTAACTACTGATTGTAAGTCGCTCTGGATAAGGGCGTCTGATAAATGCTCTAAATGTAAATGCAATTAAGATGGCTCTTCCATTTAATGTGTCTCAATGAAAAAGGAATCTTCTGAAGGACCCGAGCCCAGAGTTTACACATCTCGGGTCTTAGTCACTTCCATTTCCTCTGCAACGGCTATTTCACAACTCGGAACTCCGTGACACCATAAAAAGAGCTGGATTCGTGTACCTTCCCCACAGGAGTAGAACTTATCTTCATACTTCGTGCCGGTGTACTCCAGCAGCAGGCGGATGGGCTGGGCCAGCTGTTGGAGAGACGTTGTAACTGGGTTAGACAGGGGTTACACAAGGGTTCCGAGCAGGCACTTGCATATGGGGCTGCTTTAGGGCCTTGAGTACTTTGTCCCACAATAAGTGCAACAATCAGTACAGACTCGTGTCTTTTTTTTTTTTTTTTTTTTTTTTTTTCAGTCCCTGCCCACTCCAAAGGTCTCTGCATGGCCCTGGTACCAAGCAAAACTTTTCAAAGACAGAGGAGGCACCAAATATTTATATGTAGGGTTAGATCCTGAAATTTTGTCCAATGTGCTGAAATAACGGGGTGCATGGTTGTGGGAAAATGTATATAAGTTATCATATATATTTCTGATATATATCTAGAATGTTAACCTCTGGAAGACACCAGCTATATTAATCATTAGCCACTTGGAAGAGAAACCGTGGGACAAGGGATGTCTTGCAGGATAAGTGACCGAGACCTGGGGAGACAACGAACGGATGAAGGATGGCCATCAGACAGAGAAAGCAGGAAACCATCTACCATGTGCTCAACAATAGCGAAGCAGGAAATAAGCCTACGTGCAGACATTAATTATTATCTTATATGGTATGATTTTGTGGCGAATGTACCGCCCTGAAAAAAAAAAAAAAAGAGGAGAAGCGTCAGAAACCACAGAGCTGTTGGAAGCGTGATGTAATGTGCGTTTCTGACCGTTCTGCTTGCAAGTAAAAGAACTCAAATGCTAGTACAAAAAAAAAAAAACTACTTTTGCAGTGTTTAGAGGCGACGCGCCATTAAAGCGCCACAGTTATGTAACGTTTTAGCTGCACGTTGCCGCACAAAAGCAGAAGAGCGCGAGAGAGAGAGAGAGAGAGAGAGAGAGAGAGAGTGCATTCATGCCCAGTTTAGAGGGCCGCGTCAGTTTAACTTCGCGCTTACCCCGCGGATGTCCCAGTACGCCAGCTTCGTCGCCATCTCGGCTGCGGGGTCCGGAGCAGCGGCGCGCTGGGTGGGCGGGGCGACCGACCGGAAACCACCAGGGCTGCCAACTATTCCCACATCCGCCCACCCCCTCCACCATGCCCGCGTTTCTCTTAACGAGCCCATTCAAGGCGGGAGTGAGGCGAAGCCAACCTGTGGGCACAAGCCAACTTCCCTCAGATTGGCAAAGTTCTGTGGATGCAGAATGAAACGTCTCTGCATTAAAGAAAGAAAGTCCAGTTGCCATGACTCAACTTTCAGACAAATTCACCTGGATGACTGAGAAAAAGTACCTAAAGCTTGCCCGAAAAGCCGCTAAATGTTGTCAGATGACGTCAAACGCGAATTTGCATATATGTGACGTCATCACGTAGTATCTGAAAAGCGTATGCACGTCATGTCTCTTCTCTCTGAGGTGTATTATATTGTATTAAAACATTACATCCACAAATAAATTCTTATTAACATATTACTTTGCGTGATGACGTCTCACAAAATATACAAATTATACAAAATAATTACATTAAAAAACATTATTTGAAATATGTTCATTTAGATTTGTATACAAATATAGTTGACTATTTGTAAGAGTAATACAAACACTTTTTCGATAAGATTTTTTTTATTTTAAATATAACACTGATAATAAACAGTTATATTCTTATAAACAATCACAGCTTGTGTACTTACTCTTTTTTAACTTGTGAAATCAACACATCTGTGAAAGTGACCACTGGAATTTATTGCTACCTAAATTACCAACAATTATACATGTTAACAAAAATCAGTAAATTAAGGGTTTTGAAAAACAATTTGAGCTAGCAATTGAACTTGAATGTGTGTATTCTCAGGAAGGTGGTTGGCTGGTTAGCTGTACAGGGTTTCATCTGGCATTCTTTGATTTCCATGTCGATGATTCACAGATTAGCAAGTAAATCATCTTCACTGTCCAGCTGCTTTGTCACTGAGCTGGAATCAGTAGAAGAGGATGGTGTAGCTTTAAAACTGTATGCTGCAGAGTAGTATGTCATAGGGCAGCTTATGCTGGTAACACTCATTTGGCTGAACAGCTGTTCAACCTCTGCATTGGAGTGTGGAAGTGAGAGGGCAGACAGTGCCGCTTTGCAAAGTTCTTCAAATTGACCTACAAGCATCTGTGTGGTTATGTTCCTTACTCCAGAACTCAATGGTATTTTCAGTTGATTCCCATCGGATCAAATGTGTGTTTCTCCATTGGGAAACAATTTTGTCAGTTGTCTGGTACCCCAGTTGCTCAGCTACATTTATAATTTCAGTGTTGCTTTTATTGTGCTTCAGTGTTTCCTGAACACTGAACAGAGCCATGTTTCGAGATTGTCTGGGAGCCTCGCTTGCAGTTCCTTAGACATAACTGATGCATCGTCTACCTTTTCACCCTCTATGGCAAGACAGTGTACTTTCAAAAAGGTACCCAAGATATGGTGCCATTGATGGCCATCTTAGTCCAAGGGGCAGTGGTGGCCTAGCGGTTAAGGAAGCAGCCCCGTAATTAGAAGGTTGCCGGTTCGAATCCCGATCCGCCGAGGTGCCACTGAGCAAAGCACCGTCCTGTCATGGCTGCCCACTGCTCACTCAGGGTGATGGGTTAAATGCAGAGGACAAATTTCAATGTGTGCATGCTGTGTATCCTTCATAACATCAATCTTTGCCATAGGGTTGACTACTCTGCTGCAAACTGATAATAAGAGGTTAACCAGATTGTCCAAAAGCTTGACAGGATCTGTATGTTCACCCTCAAATGACTTCACTGCAACTTGTACGTCAGACAGGATTGGTTTTAAAAATGTGAGATACACGTAGTTGCTCTTGTCCATGTACATGGCATGGAGCACATCCGCCGTGAAGCAATGCTCACTGCTCTTGGTAAACTCAAAGTGGAGTTTAAGTTCTTCCCATTGGTCCAATATACAAGTTACTGCAGGCTCAATGTGTGGCAAGTGTGGCACATACTTTGGTGATATGCAGGGGTTTCTGACCACAGCAGACTGAAATTCTCATCCCCCATGTATTTTCAGAAAATAAGGAACCAATGCTCCCTTAACCATTTCTGTGCATCTGGTGCGATGCATGTGGAAGTTTGTTGCTGCCATGCCTGCCATTCAGAATTTGAAAAGGCAGCTTTGCACGCCATACGTAATGGTCACATGCCATTGCCATAGTAGCTTCTGCACTTGTGCAGTTATCCACTTTCCTAACTAGCTGTGGTAATGTAGACTGCTTTGCAGGGTTATATGGCTTTGATTTATTTATATGCTTTGCTGTTGCACAATGTTTTCTAATGTCATACATTTAAAAATTGCTAAAAGTAACCAAAAGAATGTTAAGAACTGATCAATTTGTTTCTAGATGCTTTTTGGAAAAAAAGTTGCTAGGGTAGTATGAAAAGTTGCTAAATCTAGCAACAAAATTGCTAAATTGGCAGCACTGCTGGAAACAGGCTGGTAACGGGCTGCGGGGTTGCCAGGTCTTACATTTTCACACCTGTCGCTACCTGATTTTACATTTACATATACAGTACAGGCCACACGTTTGGCCACAACTTCTCATTCAATGTGTTTTCTTTATCTTCATGAGCATTTACGTTGGTAGATTCTCACTGAAAGCATCAGAACTATGAATGAACACATGTGGAGTTATGTACTTACCAAAAAAAGGTGAAATAACTGAAAACATGTTTTATATTCTAGTTTCTTTGCTCTGATTACTGCTTTGCACACTCTTGGTATTCTCTCGATGAGCTTCAAGAGGTCCTCACCTGAAATGGTTTTCCAACAGTCTTGAAGGAGTTCCCAGAGGTGTTTAGCACTTGTTGGTCCAGCTCACCCCAAACCATCTGGATTGGGTTCAGGTCCGGTGACTGTGGAGGCCAGGTCTCCACTTTTTGTTAAGTACATAACAAAAAAAATACAGTTTTGCTTTAAACCTTTTTTGTAAAAAAAAAAAAACATTAAATAACCTTATTACACATATATCCAAATCCCAATTTGTAAAATACACCTTCCAAATAATATGCACACACAAAAACTGAAAATTTAACATGTGCAAAAGTATGTGAAGAACACCTTTTGCAGCCATTACTTGAACTAAACATCTTCTGTACCCACAGACCAGTCTCTCGCATCTGCTTATGGGGATTTTTGCCCACTTCTCCTTGCAGAACTCAGCCAGTTGAGATATGTTAAGATTGGAGGGACATCTGGCAAGTACCAACTCACCACAACATTTCAATTGGGTTAAGATCTGAACTTTGACTGGGCCAATCCAGAGTGCAAATCCTCTTTCTCTGAAGTCATTCATTTGTGGTTTTTCTGAGATGCTTTGGGTCATTGTCTTGATGCATAATCCATTTTCGTTGATGCATAATCCAACACCCTGACTGATGGCAGGAGATTCTGGTCAAAAATCTGTTGATATGGATAATACAGAGGCAGAGAAGCAGGCCCAGACCATCACATTTCCAACACCATACTTCACTGATGGCAGGAGTTTCTTTTCTTCATATGCCATGTTGGCTCTCTGGCAAAGTTTAAATGTGCAGAGCAGAAACTTCCTTCTAGCAAACCTACCATAAATGTCATGGCTGTTCAATTTTTGCCTGGTAGACGCATGCATATTTGTACCCGATGGTGCCAGAGAGGTCGACAGCTCTCTAGAGGTGATATGTGGGTTGGCCGTTATCTGATTTATTATTTTTCTGGTGCTTCTGGGTGATATTTTTGATGGGTGTCCAGTTCTAGGCAGTTGCTGTCAGGTTGAAGGGCCTCCATTTGTAAACGATCCGTCTTACAGTGGATGGATTGAGCCGGAATCTTTTGGAGATGGTCTTATAGCCCTCCCCAGACTGATGATGGGTCATCACAAAGTATATAATAATAATAGAACAGAGCTCAAGACCCTTGTGAGCAATCCAAAGGCAACAGTGGCAAGGAAAAACTGAGAAAGGAAGAAAGGAGACGAACCAAGGCTCAGCAAGGAGAACCCATCCTTCTTCAATGAGATTGAATTCAGGAAAGGACGGCATAATGTGGTTCTCTTTCAAACATTCGCTTGGTATCTCACTATGGGAATGCCCTCAACATGACCGATTGTAGAAGCACCAATGACACCACGTCCTTCATAGACAGACCAATGTCAGCTGCACACCGGGAGCCCTGCTTTCCCTATGTCCTCATACTTTTGCCCCCTGCTGGCAGTTCACGGACAAGCCATCAAGGGCCTCGCCCCAGAACGCCGGCCCATAGTCGCTTTTCCTTTTTTGCTTAACTTCTGTGGAGGATAGAACCCCGCTACGCACTAAATACCACCTTACGCATCAAGGCAAGGGGGTAAAAAAAAAAAGCCGAAAGGACAGATTAAGATGCTAACGTTGTCACGGTCCACGGAACCAGAACATGAGCGCATGTAGGAGGAGACGAGGAACCCCAGTGTGGTGGGACGCAAGGAGGCAGGTAAGTTCCCTCCGAATTAGTATGCAAATGCGAACCGGCGTAAGCCGCAACACCACCCGGATGTTGTTGTTCACGTTACAGTACAATTTAGTACAGGGCAGGACGAGAGGAAGGAGTTCAGGAGAGAGGACAGGATAAAGACAGGAATGGTCTTACTTTTCGACGAAGGAGTGGAGCCGAGTCTTGTCGACGTGTGTCAATCAACGACTGAGCGGCTGGCTGTGGCCATCTTGCCAATTTATAGAAGTCACGTTACCTCGTTTCCGTGTTGCTCCCCATCACATGGATGGAATCATGTGACAAACGTGTTGTGGCGAGTGTCCATCTCTCACCAAGTTCATAATAGCCAACCCATCTCCAGCCGAACCCCTCAGGGCAAAGGACATTGCATCCCCGCAGCCTGTGGGTTCATAATCTCAGGCAAGGACTCCCACCCCATAAGTGAAGTGAAAGTGAAGTGATTGTCATTGTGAAACACTGCAGCACAGCACACGTTGACACAACAAAATGTGCGCTCTGCTTTTAACCATCACCCTTGGTGAGCAGTGGGCAGGCGCCCAGGGAGCAGTGTGTTGGGACAGTGCTTTGCTCAATGGCACTTCGGTGGCACCTAACAGCTAGGCCACCACTGCCCCACGTCATGAATTATTTCTATCTGCCAGACATCAGAAAACACGAAAGTCTTGAGAATTATAAAATATATCCACAAATACTTGATCGATAACATTATTTATTCAAAAACATGACGCTTCATAACTATAATCCTTCAGCTTGTCTATATAACATGTTTTACACAAAAAATATGTATTCTGATACCGTCAGTTCTCACTTTCAGTAGCTGATTGGCTAATCAGACCTTTTCATGGTTCTCTTTCTCTGAATCCAAAGAGCACATTATAGAATAATAGTTCTGTCTAAAATAACCAAGACTTAACAGGTAAACAGACAACGAACAGATATATTTTCAGAAGCAAACCTCACGAAACTAAAAAGGTGACTCAATAACAGTAAACACTTTAAAAACGTACATTTATGAAACACAATTACGTAAAAAATGTTCAAGACGGTCAGTTCACATATACGACGTTCTAATAATGTTTTGCCAACATGGCCAAAAGAGGTTCTACACAGTGATGCCATCGTCAAACAATGTCTACGGAGGGTTTGTTTGAATCTTCAGTATCAGTTTCTCATGCAATACCAACATATTTAAAGGCCTATTCCAGTTGTAGCATTTTGGTACATGATCTGAGACCTAGAGGTTTATTAGGCACTTCAGCTTACCAACACATGAACATTAAAAGGTGGTCTGGAGTCATGAGGCAGATCCTTTTTTATTCTCTACTGGAACCAGTGTTCCAACAGACCAGATTCAAGGACCCTACACACATTTTGTCCCCTGTCCTGCTTGCAAAGGGCCCATGCAGAGGTTCCCTTCCTCTTCAATGCTCTCCAGCTGCTCACTACGAACAGCCTGGGTGATGAGATTGAGTTCTTCACACAGGGTCTCATGGCGGTAAGCCACGCGGATGTCTGGCACATTGGTGCGGCGGATGTCGTTGCCCTCTGGTCCCTCCTTGATGTAGTCGGGTCCCAGCCAGTAGCTCTTCACCTGAAAAGTGTCAGTGTGATATCAGATGTCCTCATTTCTACATAAACGGAAGCAACATGGACGGGATGGGTAGGTGAAAGATGAATTACTTGGTGAGAAAAGCCGCTCATCAGCACACTGTTCCTGGCCAGCTCACACATGTCGCAGGAGCTGAGCTTCCACACTTGTGTTGCAATACTGTACTCCTCCATCAGGGGCTCCTACGCACCAACAGACAGCACCATTAGTCAACCAGTTCCACCCTTCCAAATGACCGCCACAGGGAACTCTCAAAAATGACCTTGGTGAAGTGGAACTGGAGTGGGTCGTCAGTCGACAAGGACACCATGAGCCCCCGGGACAGGTACTCTGGCAGAGGGTTGCGGTGGTAGCTGAGGAAGAGGCTGTTGTTGCTGAGGGGGGACATGGCAATGCCGATCTGGGCCAGGTAGTACAGGTACTGCAGTACTGGAGCCTGGGAACATCCGTGTGTTTAATGGTCGAGACCGAGTTATTTACACACTGTGTGTGTTGTTGTGTTGCCTATAAACCAGATAAATGTTGGCTGCAAGTTCCATCTCTACAACATTTGTCCATTTTCATTCACACTGACCTACACAGACACTCGTCCAGTCTCTGCCTCTAAGAGCTACATGACCTCTCCAGCTGATCAAAAATGCTGTAAATGTAGAAATTCCACCTGGATTACCTTTCTCAGCAGGAGCCCATGGGAGATGTTCTCTGAGAGCATAAAGCCAGAAACCAGGTGATGGATTGGTCCCGCCTCACCGCAATGTGGGCGTATCACAAATGTGTCTAGGTTCTGTCGCCTGTAATTTGGTCACAACGACATTAGTGAGGGTTGCTTAGCATCTGTACCGGTGGAGGTTGAAGTTGATGTTAGACAGTATACAGGGAAACGAAATAAGACAAAATAAGACAAAATTACATACTGACATAAGACACAGACAAACTGGGCGACATAAAGTGCAAACAGGGGACACGAGCAGGGCAAGAATAACATTTAACAGACAATATGTAGACAACAATGAGCAAAACAGGCGAAATGAGTAAACAGCATGTGTGTGTGTGTGTGTGTGTGTGTGGTTTGTGAAGAATTGTACCTGCGTAGATGGTTGAGCACAGTCATGTTGGCGTACATGTAGTAGAGGTAGTAGGAATAGGGAGGGTTGTCCTCTTCTGTCCAGTTGGCAGGAAGCGGGCTGTCCAAGTTGAAGATGTGATGTTCTGGTTTAGATTCATCATCGACGCTATCAAATCCCACCACCTGAAACATATTACCAAACTAATGTTATTAGGGTCTCAGTTAAAAGACACACTGTATTTGCACAAATATACCACTACAACCACATATTTCAGTATCAGTCGTACGATGCCACCGTCTGCTGATGCTTCTGTTTGTTCTCTCCGAAATACTGAATCAAGCGCCCAGACTACTGGCAGACTCCAGTGAAGAGACCAGAAGATAAATCCTGGTTCCTGGCAACTGCTAAACGAGGACATAGCATGAAACGAACCAGAGGGTCACCACAGCCACCACCACCGTAACAACTAAAGATTCAGGGATCTTCAAAATGGACCAGTAGCATCATAATGGACACGTATTGTACACCATGACACTGGACTAATACCTACTCTGCCCTGTCCAGGACCTCAAAACATGGACAGATGGACTTCTCCACCTCAACAACTGTAGGACTTTTTCTATTAAACCCTGCACTGACTCCCTCTACTTGGAAGGGGGTCCCTCTCTGTATCACTCCTTTCCAACGTTTCTTCCTTTCTTTTTTTCTCTCTCCTAGAGTTTTTTTGTGTGGAGTTTTTCCTTGTGGGGTCAAGTGTGGGGGGGTCAACTGTAGGGCCCGTCAAAGCCCATTGAGACATACTGTATGTGATTTTGGGCTAAATAAGAAATACATGTCGTTATTTGCTGCATTGTCTTGTTTTTCTTTGAACTCACATGCTGTAGGAAGAGGTGCAACTCAGGGTGGGTGCGCGGGTTAACAGTGACCTCAAACAGTGGCATGAAGATGTTCTCCAGCATGTCCTGAAAGTTGGACAGTTGTCTCTTTGTATGGTAAACATCGCTGAAGAGTGAGACATGAGGACAGCAGTTGGAAAAGCTCATCTTCTTTCAAAATGCCCTTCAAGGTGTCAACATTTCTGAGAACGTTTAGAGAGAATCGGACCCCACTCACAAGAGACGGGGCATCTGCACCAGCCAGCGTACGTTGTCTGAATACACGCTGTGTTTGACGGCCCACTTGGCCAGCTTGTCCCACTCGTCGCGGGAGCGGCCGTAGATGGACAGACGCAGCTCCACGTTCTGGTACTTGCTCTCCTCCAGGTCTGCCATCACCTCCTGTTGTGACACACAAACGAAGAATAACTCACATTTATTCATCCTCAGACGAGCTTTATTTTATTTGGAATTACTTTATGCGTAAAAAGGTGTCTGGTAATTGATTTACCTTGATTATATGTCCAAAGTATTTGCCTTCAATGTAATTGTCCGTTTTGATGAAGATTTCCCGCAGGATGGACTCTCCGATGGGATTGTATTTGGAATTGAACTTGTCAAACCGGTGAAACGTGTTGCGGTCCTGTGTTGGGATAGAAGTGGTTTAGCGCCGAGGATCGTCGGCTGCAAGTTCACGCGAGCTGGAGAGCTTCACCCCAAGTGTTGAAAAGCGCTCACCGCATGCATATCCAGGGTGTCGACGCTCAGGTCAAAGGCTGTGAGGTTCATGCTTTCAAACACCTCCATGAGCGTCTGGCCCCTGCCTCTCTCCACATGCACAATCTCTGCTGGGTACTTCTTCATGGCCCTTTTGATGAACCGCAGTAGGTGCTTCTGGTTCATGCAGGATGAGGCATGGATGTGAGTGTCTACCTGCAAAATGAAAATAGCGTCATTGGAAGCAGCTGCAGAGCTTTTTAAAAATATATATTAGCAAGTGTCCAATTTTATTCTCCCTACTTTGCGAATATTGTAGAAATCTCTGTGTGGAACCTTCCTCTGTGCTGCCAGCTCCTTCATCTCATTAAGAAGTATGTGCATCTGAAACTTGGAACTCAGGTACTGCAAACGGCGATAGCAGAAGGACTTCCTGTTGGGCAGGAAGCCAGAGGCCGCAGCAATGAGGAACGTTACTCTAGTTACTCACAAACACGTAAACACCGGCAGTTTCCAAGCATTAGCGGGGTGAACTCACACTGGTCCATTGATGATTAGAGCCATCATGACATTCATGTCAGCGATGTACTCCTGTAGGTCCGGGTACGGGAGATCCACCTCTGTGCTCCTGTGCAGTCAAGACAGAAGGTCCACTGATCTATCACTGCTACTACTTCTAGTCATCAGAGTGGTAGTGGCCTAGTGGGGTGGCGGTGGCCTAGCGGTTAAGGAAGCGGCCCCGTAATCAGAAGGTTGCCGGTTCGAATCCCGATCCACTGAGGTGCCACTGAGCCCCCCCACACACTGCTCCCCGGGCGCCTGTCATGGCTGCCCACTGTCATGGCTGCTCCCATGGCTGTTAACTTACTGGTAGACTTACTACCATTGTGTCCTTGAGCAAGACACTTAACCCTGAGTGTCACTACTGACTGTAAGGCGTCGGAAAAATGCCGTAAACGTAGTCTCTTACGTGTTCATGGTGCCTTTGTCTGTGTATACATGAACCACGCCATCCACCATTTTGCAGCCATAGCCCATATCTGATGGCATACTGGAGGGGTCAACATTCTCATAGGGATGGGTCTCTGAGACAGGTGGGTGCACAGGAGCGTCTGTGGAGTGGATGATTGAAAATCCTTTTAGGTCTTCACACACACACACACACACACACACACACACACACACACATACACACACTGCATTTCAAAAGTATTGATAATGCATCAACAAAGACTTGATGTTTTACAAACCACACGTATCCTGTGCATCTGGTCCTCAGCACTCTAGGGATCTATCTCCAGAAGAGCCAAGCACTCTCAAACACATCACGAAAGGAAAACTCCTTGATACCTGGAGTGAGCGACGTCTCAGGGATCTCCTCATATACGTTCAGGTCCAGGGCCCTCTCTCCGAGTTCTTGCAGGTAGCGAGTGGTGGTTCTGCAGAAGCTTTGCATGGACAGAGAAATGTACTTCTCCCGAATGAACAGGGCCTTGACCACACATTTGGCAGCGTCAAGCAAGTCCGTGAAAGGGACCTATGAAGGCAGTAGAATTAATGGAATTAATTTTAGCCTAAATGCACTTCACTGCTAACTGTTCAAATTTCGTCACGCCATTTTGTTCAATTGCAAAAACAACATGGGAACCACAAAATGTTCCAAAATGTAGCATTTCGTTAGTTGGTTCATTAGCTTATTCATTCATTCATTAGCTTAGTCACTAGATCTGTTAATAAAGATATTTTTTCCAGATTTTGAATATTTCAGTTACTGTAGATAATGAAGGATCAACATTCTTATACTGTGGACGCTATGGAGACTGATGGAGGCTTTTTAGAAGAACCTATTATAGGAAACAAAATTCGAGAAATGTGAGAAATACTGAGAAATACGTCACATATTTCAGATTTTTACTACAGTGTACTACAGTCGAAAGGCCCATAAGTGAGTAGGTGTGTTGAGACCTTTGGTAGTGAATTAAACATATCTATTCTCCATTGTTGCAACATGGGGCTCATCAAAGGAGCTTAACTATGATACCTTAACTATTAAATGGTTCCATCACATGACAAATTTGCAAATTCCTATCACAAGATCACAAGAAATTCCTGTTACAGATCACAAGAAATGTCACTAACTTGTAACTCGACACTTTTACTCACCCCGCACTTCTCCTCTCCGGAGATGGAGACTCGCTGGTACTCGGGCAGCATCTCCCTCTCACTGGGGAAGAGGTCCGTTGGGGCTTGATTCTCCTCCTTCAGAAGTCTGTGGAGACGAGCACAGTTTTGCCCTCAGCGCAGCCTGGTCAGCCCCTGAGGTATCTGGCCTCTGGGAAAAAGCGAAGCTCCAAGGTCGAAACAACACAGTAGATTACGTACTCAAGGTCTGGGGCGCTGTCTGTTTTCATGAATTCTTGCTTGGCGCGAAGCAGGATGTCTGGTTCGTATCTGGGCCACAAACAGGTGTGATGTTTCTAAATGCGCGGTGAAGAGTTATGGGGAAGAAAAAACTCAAATGGTCTTCGCTTACTTGACATCCTGGCTTATCTGCCTCTCAAGCCGGTGGCGTTTCTCCTCCAGCTGCTCGATGGGGCTGTCCTCTGGGAATTCGTAGGGGGCGCTCCGCATCTCACTGTCGGCCAGGCTGCGTGAGAACAGCTCCTGCGACCGGCCGGAGCGTAAAAGGGGTAAATATTTGGTGTTTGTTTGAACCGAAGTGACGGGAACAATATTACGGAGGCAGGGTTGGTGTGTACCCCCACCTCAGCAATCTCCTTGTATTTGCCATCCATGGAGGTACGTAGGTCGATGGGAAAGTGCTTGCCAGCCACCGGGTTCCCAGGCAACGAGTACTGCGAGGTGAGAAGGTGGCGTCCGCCACGGATATCTGTTCCGGAGAGAGGAGGGACAGAGGCGGCAGCTGAAGACGGGAGGAGGTGAGTCTCACACCATTCGACAAATGCTCCCGCAGACAAAAACCAGCAACACACTGACTGGGCCAGAAGTGTCCTGTGACGCAATATTAATCTTGCCAAATTGTACCCCCCTATAAAAATTTTATTACGCTGCTGAATTTTTCATCGCTGCTCTAGGGTCCAGAGTTTTGGAGATTATGCCCAACATATATAATCACGCACACATACAGAGGCAGATATGTGCATGGGATTGGAAGGATTTACGGGACTTGGTGATAGTTTTGTTTCCTCCTGAAAGTAATATGCAAATAGAACATGCCCTGGAACCCATCGTAATTAATTAATGACATCGTTCATTTGATAACATCTCCATTAAGAGTGTAGCCTCATCAGTGACCCTTTTTTTGGTATGCTGCTCTGCTCAATTTACCTGTTCATTTATTTAGCATTTCAAAGGTTTTACATCGAGTGCCCTTCTGGACCCAGTCGTCCATATTTACCCGGGCTTGGGATCGGCACCAAGCGGCGCACTGTCACATGTGTCCCCGGTGACTGGGTTTTTCCTCTCTTGTATACCCCAAACTTAAATTAAAATGAGATTTTCTTTTTGTTCTGCTTTGTGTCTTCAGGAATCTGTAGTCTGTAGTCGTCAGTGTCAGCAAAGTCATTTCCCGAATGTCCCACGGTCGTCCAGCCTAAACTGCAATTACGGTTCCTGTAACGCAATTAGCAGGGCATGGAAGTGGCATCAGGTTGAGAAGAGCAACAGCGTCTGCAATTACTGTCTTATCGATGTGAATAATTTAGTGTTTGGGTGACAGTGTGTCTCTCAGCGACAGTGGCAGAGGTCAAAGTTCAAACACTAACCAGTCAAAATAAAGTGTAGTGAGAGTCGATCCAGACAAAGACACAGCACTTGAAATGACCCCTGACCTCTCCCTTTTCAGTCATCCATGAGGACATCGGGTACCAGTAGCTACTTCCTGAATAAAATTACACATTTCTTTTTTAAGATGATAAAAATGGCTGTTAAAATGATGTTTAAGATAAGATAATAAACATTTTAGTCCCACAAATGGGAAATGTATGTGTGGTCCACACCCTTCCACATCCTGGAAAGAAGAGATTAACAGTTTAGCCACCATTCACCACTCGCTGCCTCCACTGGGTCCAGGGGGCATCGTAGAACAGAGCTGGCCCTGTTCAGCCTCTTTCTGTCCCCAACCGAGATGCTGTTGCCCCAGCAGACCACATCATAAAAGATGGCTGATGTTTGTGTTCTTTATTTCCCTAGAGCCCAGAAAGAATGGGTTAGTTCTTCTCTAGATCAGTTCTATACTTCCTCTATTTGGATCAGGCTGGTTCGGTCGGATTGAATATTATTTCCATGGCATTGTCTGCATCATTACATGTCTCTCTTGTGTGCTGCCCCGCCATGGCAGGAAATTAGTAGGTGCTAATCGGTGGTTGTTAGAAGCGAAAAGACAGAATGCAGAATGCATCATTAACGCTGAACAGGGAGTGGGGCGTTAAAAAAGCAAGATTTAAGTTTAAAGACTTTATTGTCATTGCTTATTCATCAGCTTGGGGTGCCGACAGGGGGCTTCTAACAATCCCGTCCTCCCGCTGCTTCTCTACCGCCTGCTTTCTCTCACCTCAACACTTCCCACGTCTCGCCTCCTGCGCTCTGTTCTCTTAAAAAAAAAGCGGAGCGCACAAGCATCCTCAGCTCACACCTTCGTCATTTCTGTTCATTATATGCTGCAGTGGCAGGACAGAAAGGCTCTTCAGAACAAGAGTACAGAACATGAACAGGCTGCACATATTACACAGACTCTCTCACATCAGTGAACCACACACATTAGGGACCCATCTGCTTGCTTCAGCATTCACCGTCCACTAGATGCAAAAATGGATATTCACTTAATTGAAAATGGTGAGTGGAAACTCAAAAAAGAGGCATTTCTAGTGGCAGTTCTAGGGGAACATTAATATTTCATTGCTGCCAACTTCCACGTCTCCATCGATTCAATGCATCCTCTTTTTATATCTTTTATATCTTTTTAATTTTCATGACCATTTCTGTTGGTAGATTCTCACTGAAGGCATCAAAACTATGAACGAACACATGTGGAGTTATGTACTTAACAAAAAGTGCAGACCTGGCCTCCACAGTCACCGGACCTGAACCCAATCCAGATGGTTTGGGGTGAGCTGGACCAACAAGTGCTAAACACCTCTGGGAACTCCTTCAAGACTGTTGGAGAAGCATTTCAGGTGACGACCTCTTGAAGCTCATCGAGAGAATGTCTAACTTATGTACAGAATCTACAACAAGAGTGAATAAAATTCATAGTTGGGGTCCCAGTGAACCAGAACTGCTCACTTCATCTATGGTAACTTGAAAGCACATTGTAAGTCGCTCTGGATAAGGGCATCTGCCAAATGCCTTAAATGTAAATGTAAATGTAATGCCAACAGTGTGCAAAACAGTAATCAGAGCAAAGGGCGGCTATTTAAAAAAAACTAGAATATAAAATATATATATATACACACACACACACACACACACACACACACACACACACACACACATGGTAGTGTATGGTACATATTGAGACATTCTACCTCCAGGACCATGAAACAAACATACAAGCCAGACTACATAAGTGAATAGTCACAGTACACATTTTTGTGCAAAAGAACATGGATTAGTGTGCAAACTTCATACAAAAAGAACCCAGGTGGGATGGTTTACCTGCTTGTGCCTATCACATGTCTCACTTTGTTATATTAGCAACAGACAGCAACTCTTGAACGTTTGACCTCTTCAACTGTAAGAGGAGGTGTTTATCACGCTGCACCAAATCCACTCTCTCGTCTGGAGATGGAGGCTCTTGACCCTGTAACAGACTCTAAAACCACCAGGCCTGTGAGCAAGGGTGCCGGGCTGGCAGGCTTCTCGTGTGTCTCTGTGGTCTCCAGGCTGGAGGTGGAGGGTTTCACGTAGGAGGCGAAGGGCAGGATGCGGCCAGCGGCAGAGACAGCTGAGCCTGCTGGGCTGATTCTAATCTTCCTAATGGCTGCTATATTTGGCTTGCTTGGGCTTTATGGTTACATAACATATTTTTTGTCCCTTCCAGGGAAAAATCCAAAAGTGAGAATGTGTTACTGGTCTGCTGAGGTAGCCCGAATCCCGATCTAAGTGCTCCTGAGAGAGATGTCAGTGGTTCAAGTCACACATCCCCACCGGAGCGAAACGTTAATGACATTTCATATAAAAAAAAAACAACTGCAGGCTGGATACCAGTAACTGTGTCAGCGGTACAGTCCGCTGCACACTAATCTCCCTTAAAGACATGGCATCGGTGCCCAGGGACCATCTGCAGTATTCCTATCTCTCCGTCCGTCCCTTTCCTCCTCCTTTTCACTAATTGTTCACCACTTATGCTGCCAGCACCCTCGGTCTCACTGCGCACAGTCTTTCGCTCACACTCACACACATGCGCACACACTAGAGATAAAACCATGCCATTGCCTATCTTCTTCTGAAATGCTAAATTGCTCCCAGGGAATCTGTCACTGCAGAAGAGCGGGTAATGGAGGAGAAAGGAGGAAGAGCACAGAGGCGGGATGAAAGCACAGGGAAGGGTGGTGGGAGTTTTTTTTTTTTTAAGCGTACCTCTCTTCGCTGTGGCTGTGTGACCCTTGCGGCGGGCTGGATGGGAGCCTGGGCTCTGTCAGAGGGCACCAGACAGGCAGGGATGGCTGCACTTGCACACACACACAAACACACACACACACACACACACACACACACACACACACACAGTCACTCGGGCATCCTCACGGACGCAGACCCCCTCGCGCACAGATCATCTTTAATCTCCCCCGTGCAAGCTGCACGCACCCTCTCGCACCGGCCCTCAGATGGCTGCATCAAGCCAGCTGTCTACTCCGTCACAGGCTGGATGTTCATTTAAATATCTCTGACACCATTCCAGCGCGTACCACGTGCCAGTCCACGGGGGGGATTGGACCAGAGTGCCTGGTTCAGTCGCCCAGTCGAGTGAAACGCCGCCTCTCTCAGACCAACCCCCTCTTCCCCTCATCCTCTGGTTGTCTGGGACTGCAATTCTCATGAGCAGATTTGCCTTTTTTTTATTTTGTGCATGTGTGATGATCGAATTGTCCTGTACAGAAATAAGGCATAATGTAGACAACAAAAAGGACAGGGTGATGAAGACTGAGCATCTTATCCACCACCATCAGGCTCCAGGCTCAGTAGGATCCATTAAGTCCTCTTTTTCCCGGACACGGTCCTCTTTTTAAGACCTGCAAACTGACTCAAGCTGTGTTTTTAAGAACTGCCTAAACATTCTTCACATTATTGGGATCCTCCACACACTCGCAAGCTCAAATCCGGTCACATTATGTAAAGGAGTAACTAAAGGACCGTTGTGTTAGTAACCGTTCAGCCAAATCGGAATGATTGTAAAAATCACAAAATATATACCATTCGGGTAAAATGAGCTGGGGTGTGTCTGCTGAAGGCCCCTTTCTCAACAAGCTGAAAATTTTAGACCCATCCTTATTAGACCCGTACAGACAAGCGTTTGAAACGCCAGATCCAGAATTCACTTCGGACCAGTGGGCAACAATCTATCTGATGATCAAGCTCAGTCTGCAGCAAAATGGTGATGTTTGTTCTCTAAATTCTGGCATATTGGAAAGATATGCTTAGGCGATGGAGGCATAGCTATCTAAAAAACTGTGGGTGTGGGACGATATGGCGTTTATAGCGATAAAAGTGGTCGTGCTAATATGTGACGTGCCCACTAAACCACACAAAAGGGAAAAAAAAAAATCATTAGCACAACTAAAAATGAACTAAAAATGTTCGCAGTGGTTACTTACACAAGGTTTTGGCAATGATTTTCTAATGTGTGTAATGTAAGAAACTGACAAAAAATTTGTATTTGTACAGACTTGGAAAGGTAGATGGAAGAGTCACACCGTTGCTAATACATTGCTAATATGTGCTTGACTTTAAGCCACTGTTAAAAGGGCACATTTGCATGAATTTATTTAACTGATTACATTTACATTTTACATTTACGGCATTTATCAGACGCCCTTATCCAGAGCGACTTACAGTCAGTAGTTACAGGGACAGTCCCCCCCTGGAGACACTCATGGTTAAGTGTCTTACTCAGGGACACGATGGTAGTACGTGGGGTTTGAACCTGGGTCTTCTGTTTCATAGACGAGTGTGTTACACACTAGGCTACTACCACCCTAGAAGAAGAACTGATGTTCTTCTCCAGACTCGTTGGCAGCAACATGGGGATTAGTGTGTTGGTCGGAGGCACAGCGAAGGATTTGTTGGCTGGTCGATGGAATTGCAGCTGTGTTTCTATCCAGTATCCAGTAAGTATTGTACGAGTTACCCTGTTCATAACTCAGCTGCTTCCCTATTCTTCCAGCGTTCACTGTGTCAGCAGTGGACTTAACTCATCGGTGATGGAATAAATCCAGCATCTACATTCAAGAACCAGTCCAGACATCAGTAAACTCCAGAAATTCCCACGTTTCTTTATCTGAAGAAACAAGGTTCTTCAAAGAAATGGGCTTCAAAGTCATGATCTGAAGGCTGCCACAGAAATAACACTGAGCAGCATGTTGAGTGCACAACAAAAGGCGGTTCTGCGGACGACCCTTTTATTTGAATGGCTCCACTACTTTCATTCTGAAAGGTTCCGAGTGACTCATGAAAAACGGGGCCATGTACACAACAGCTGCTCGCCTACCGCAGTGTCTGCAGGCCGAATTAACGTGCTGCAGCCGCCTGCATTTATGATCCAAGTTGAACGCTGCGGGGCATATTCGTGCACTGTGAAAACAGCCCGTGCACCAAAAAAAAATCTCAACAGGCCATCGGGTTTCACATGCACGTGACAATAAGCAGGCTCACTCTGGGAGAAG
Source organism: Denticeps clupeoides (assembly GCF_900700375.1). NCBI lineage: Eukaryota > Metazoa > Chordata > Actinopteri > Clupeiformes > Denticipitidae > Denticeps > Denticeps clupeoides. The sequence continues at coordinate 2,567,742 of NC_041716.1, forward strand.
ATACCTCTGCAGAGACCACTACTGTCCTATGCAGTGTTCATACAGTTTTATGGTTATCGTAAAACAAATGCATAAATAAATATAATGGAAACCCCGATGACAGATGACAGTCCTGCAACCACATCCACGGAGTAGCAGTGTAGAGGTCAGAGGCGCGACCTACAACCTCCATCGAAGAGGGGCTCCTACGGCAACACAGTGACACTTCAAAGCGCTCAAGACTTCAAACGGACGGATTTTATTTGCCTGCAACCAAGTCCCGCCTTCGTCACCATGGGATGGAGCTTTCTCCGACCAGTACTCCAGATGTTGCTGGTGGAAACTGACACCTGATGGACGCGGCAACAGCGTTAAAATGCCCAACCCCTTCCCATCAACCAGCGTCGCTCTTCTCAGATCTCGACTATCCGCAGTGCAGTGCAAATGAAAGGACGAGATGGTAACAGGCGTGTGGGCGTTGGAATATTGGGTCACGGTGGCCATTTACGGCGCCGCCGGGGCACATTGCACCTCCCTGCCTTTTTCTGGGGGCTGTTACCTCAGCCAGGGCTGAGCTCATAGTCGCTCAGTGGTGGTTTTTGCAGAAATAACTTAGCCCGGTGGCCGTGGAGAGAAAGAATTGTCGTGTAAAAGGATGAACGGAAAGGCTACTCCAGGCATAACATTTATGCAGGTTAACCCCCCCTGGGAACGCCGGGGCGAGATCCCTCGCCGACGGATGACTCATTTCGAATGTCTGGGACATCGCCGGCCAGCCGGACGGGACGAATTAAATGGTCGGCCTGCCGCCGGAGTGTGACGTAGGAGCGGCGGTTCATAAGGTGCATCTGATGAGTGGCGTATGAGTATTCAGAGTGTGATGCTGCTGCTGCATGTCCAAACTGTGCAGGTGATGGGAGGGCTGTGTTGCGCTTTGGGGAACGTGAGAATGTCACCTTACATAATACCCTGTAAATATATTACGGTTTGCCTTTGCTGATTTGAAATCACATTCTATGCATGGAATAAAATTGATTGCAATGCTTTAAAAAAAAGGTTAAAATTGCTTAAAATTATGATTCCCATAAATCATAAATCATCAACGCTGGCAAACAACACACTGCAGTTATTTAACAGGTCAGTCGAATTATTTTCTGTAAATGATTGAGCTGCAGCTTCGCTTTTTTCTTGTTAACTTTCTCTTAGCAACAGGTCTTTAAGGTTTAAGTCACTATAGCAAATGAATACAATGTCTTACATTTCAGCAGTTGAGTAGGAATTAAAACTGTTAAAATATCTACTGATGCGGCACAACGTCCTTACTTCCTCCTTCCTGTCTCCAAAAGACACATGCACGCATTCTGAATTCACACGTCCGGTGCTCGGCCGTCAGAAAGGACGCGTTGCCTCCGTCCGGGAGGTTCTGCGCTTACCAGAACTAGCGCTGTACTGCAGGCTGCCCCTCTTCCTGAACGGAGACATGGGCTTCTGCTTGCCTGGAGGCAGCTTGGAGGACATTTTCCCGCCTGACTGTGGAGACGCGAGCCTGAGATGCAGCGGAGGACGAGGGTGGGGATGGGGAAGGGGGCTTTGAGGAAGAGGAGGGATGCCACCGAGCAGACTGGGTCCTCAGGGGCTTTTATTGCGGTAGGGGGGGTCTTCCCACGCTGCAGAACCACTGGCTCCTCCTCCCTCCCTCGCTCACGTCCACGGGCTGGAAGCACCGTTGCCCTGGCAACCGTGAAAATGGGGAGCCACCAGCCAATCCAGATTACACGAAGGGGCCGTCACATTACCTAAGAGAGGTTAATGAAATTGAACCATGCGCATCAGAGAGACTACGGCTCTTCATCAGAACCCGACCACTGGTTACTTTTTGGCTAGTGAACCACTGTCTGCGCAGCAGTAGACACTGATCCTGGTCCAGTCCACTGCCGTGACACGCGTCCCACGGCTAACGTCAAATCTGCTCTGCACTACGGTGTGATCGGTGTGTGCAACGTCGCAGAGGCGTAAAAATGTGGAATCGATGAGTTGAGTGGAGTGACGGCAAGTGACCTGGGCCAGTTGTACGTTGCATCACTGCATGATGGAGCACAAGACAAGTGACTCGGGCGGGGCGTGTACACAGGAAGCCTGTCTTTTTACTGTCAGTTGTCTTAAGCCCTGGGATGAGCGGCGCAGCCAGGCCATTATTCAGCCTATAGAGTGTGTCTATTGAAAGTCCAGCCCATGAAATGCAGATGGCAGCACGTATGGAATCCCAGGCGAAAATGCTGTGATGGGCTTTTTACGTAACAAAAGGCTGTCCTCCTGTGTCTCTGTGGGACAGCAAGTGACAGCAGCCACCAAAAAAAAATACTCTTTGCTCACCACGTATGGTGCAAGTGGAATAAAAAAATGAAACGGAGCAAGTGCGCAAATTTTGATGACGAGGTCATATCATCTCCAGAACTCCCGAATGATGTTCCTCGTCAGGACCGACCAGTTCAGAGTTCAAAAGGTTCACGCTGGTTCTGATAGAAAGGGGTCAAAAAACACACAGTCCATCAGGGTGCCCATGCTGACCAGTGTCCACTACTCTACTCACTGCCACCACTAAAGGACTGATAATCCTGCTCACTACAATTTCACCCTCATGCAACTTTTCAACTGTTTTTTCAGCTTTTTCAATCTGCCCATGTTCATGTTTTCCGTGCAAAGGTATTTAAGTTCAGAGTAAATAAAAATGTAGCTGTTTGCATATGCATATATGTTTTATTTATTTGTATAAATGCACAATGGGATTCTGTGTGAAATTGTATTTCAATACACTTTATGTATTGATGTATTGACAATAAACCTCTCTTGAATCTTGAAATATTGCCCACAATGGTCATGTGGTACACTGCGGCACGGTCATAATATTACACTGTAGAGGTTGTAATTGACCCTGATCAAGATGTTACATTTATAAACACGCTGAGCATTCACACACACACACACACACACACACACACACACACACACACACACACATACACACACTCACACAGATCCTCAACAGTGAGGGCAGCACCCTCTTGTGGGACAGGACTAAGTATTCACATCCTCTTCTGGTTTATATAGGTTAAAATGCAGTTTTTTTGCACTGACACATGGAAAGCCTTGAAGCGGAGATGTTTGGAATGCCTTTTGAAAAGTACTTAAATGTATATATGCAATGTGTTAAATGCATGGTCTTGTGTGTATATATTAGTGAACAAATATTAGAACAAAAAATTATTTCAAAAATAATATCTAATACATGTTTGCAATAGTACAGTTTTATTTAATGAATTGCATTTAATACATTGCATATGTGCATTTAATATGATCATTAACTCTTACAGCAGGTGTTACATAACGTATTTGAAGACACAACTCCAGTCAAAAAGTGCTTCCCAAATACATTTACAGCATTTATCAGACGACCTTATCCAGAGCGACTTACAATCAGTAGTTACAGGGACAGTCCCCCTGGAGCAACTCAGGGTTAAGTGTCTTGCTCAGGGACACAATGGAAGTAAGTGGGATTCGAACCCGGGTCATCTGGTTCATAGGCGAGTGTGTTACACACTAGGCTACTACCACCCAAATACAAAATATGGCTCAGAAATTTGCTATAATTATGCACACAAACCAGAAATGCTGCACTATTGTTGTCTGCCATGTCCTCATGTCTCATGAAATTTTTATTGTCTAGACATTAATGGAGGTATATGCAGCTTTTGGTGACAAAGTGCACAGTTAAGTGATGTAAAGTCATGTGTAGCTAGCTACACCACTAACAGGTCAGCAGTAGCCTAGTGTCCAACAAACTGACCCAGAGACTCTTACTACTGCTGCTACCACCACAGTGTCCCTGATCAACACACTAAACGCTATGTTGCTACAGACTCAGTAATTAGATAATGGAAGAAGCTTTGGGTATAAATGTCACCTCAGCGACATCAGATCATGTTGCTGCAACATGCTGCTGCAACACTGGTTCTTTTGCACGTTCAGACATTCATTATATAGTGAACAACGTGTCTCTTTAAGACTTTCATAGCACTAAATAAGCGGTAAATAGAGGTAATAATAGGGGTTTCTGTGCACATCATGTCCGTTTGCCCTGAGAAGCTGGAGAAAGGCAGGAAGTTGCCATCTGCCATCATAAAAGCTCCTCGTCCCAGGTTTATCTAGGACTCGGTGAGTAATCTTGTCAATAGATCAACAGAGCTAATGCAGCGGGAGGGGAAGGGGTAGGCCAGAGAGACCGTAATGAGATTGGCACAGATGACTAGAAGGATACCATGATTAGCTTGCTCTATTCCTCTTGGAAGCATTTAGGGATTTGAGTCCCCAGCAACCTGCCACCAGCTTATTCAAAGTGACGTGGGTTTAATTCTGTCCCCTCGCAGAGAGGGGGCTGCGCTGGCAATGGTGGAATGCGGGGCAGGTGACTTTGGGCAGAAACTCACCATTTGGATATCTGGATCGTTTAATGTTGCTGCTTGTTTGACGTCAAGTTGCATAGACGTTTTAGCGGACCGGTGACTTGATGTTCCCATTTGAGTGTCTCTCAGTGACAAAAACCGACAAAGAATAATAAAAGACATGCGCAGTAGTGCATGCAAAAACCCATAAATCATGTGAGTCTGAAGATTGTTTGACCCCACCTCCGTTAATTGTCATTGCAGTGGGTTGGTGATCTCTTAAATCTATAGTGAATGTAAGGGATGATAATTAGGGAGCTTATTGTGGCTACTGCGTCACAGTGAGGGCCAGGCGAGGCATACTGACCTCTGCGGGCTTATGCCATTACAGCCAGTCCTCCGTCCACACACCCGTTACATAATGCACGACTGGATCTTCTGCAAATGTCCATTTTGCACGGCTGCCCGGCCTGTAATGGGGCAGTTAGTGCAATGCCAGACATTGCCAGAGCTTCCTAGAGACAAAAGACAGGCTCCCCCGGTCGAGGTAAACTGAAGACAGGATGTTCTGGGCTCCATTAAAGAAAAATGTAGGCCAGACTAAATGGCCAAAGTGCTGTGCTGTTCTTAGAGCTTTTTTATCCAAACCAAGTTATCTAAATTGTAATCTACTCTGGGTCACAGCGTGCAAACACAGGGACTTGGCCCACACACCCTGGCGCTCCAATGGTCTCGATTTTAGGGCGAAACCTACAGCTCAAGCTGGTCATTTTGCTCATAGATATCTCCCGCCCTCCATCCCACCCTGACAGAACTGGCCATGCTGGGCCATCACGGTCTTACGGTCTTTCGCAACCTTCACTGTGTGCCCTTGTTAGCTAGGCTAATTGGATTGGCCGGTTCACACAGGAAGATCAGAAAAAAACCCTGCCCAATCCCAACCTTAGGCATTAGGTTTGTAGTGAGAGGAATTAGAGTGGACCAAGCCTCGGAGCTGAGAGACAGTTCTGTTCACTTGGGTCCAGAGCAACCTGTCTGACGAGGGTGAGCCCGGGAGACCCAAGCCCCTAGAGTTCCTGCCAGCCTGAGCAGTCCACTCTCGGCCCGTCGCCTCGGTGGGAGCACCAGTTTCTCTGTTCTCTTTGTACAGAGACAGCCGGCAAAATTTCATTCCTCGAGGATTTGGACTCTTTGGACGGGGAAGGTGAAGACATGGGAAGTGGAGCGAGCGCCGAGGATAAAGAAATGGCCAAGAAGTCCAAAGAGCTGGAAAAGCAGCTCCAGGAGGACGCCGACAAGGAGGCCAAGACCGTGAAGCTCCTGCTGCTGGGTAAGGAGACAGTCTCCAATTTTAGGGGTCTTGTCCACTGGATCAAGCAAACATTTTTTGGACTTCTCACCAATTTCCAAGCATTTCTAATCTGCATGATATTTTTCTTCAGCTATTTATACATAATTTGCATAATGAAATGAGTGCAATGTTACTTGCTTCAAGAAAAAAAAACTAAAAAATAACAGGAAAGATTAGAGTCACACTTATCCAGGGAAGGATCCTCAGGCAATTAATATCACGTGTCATCTTGGTGAACCTCGTGAAGAGGAGACTGAGGGGTGCCATGGTTTCATTTTATTTACTTTGATCGTCTTTCCATTAAATTGCTGTTTCACACAAACAGACGTTGATGAACTTACAGTGTCATGTTGAAATTAGAGATTTACAGGCACATATATATATATATATATATATGTACACATACATTTTGATTGTCCCAGCTTCTACTCCATCACATTAATCGCGGTGATGTACGTGTAAATGAAGAGCGGGAAAATTTCTTCCCTTTCACTTGAGCCCCTTCGTTTTTCTGAAGGCAAGCTGAGGTGATGACTTCTTAACAGATCACAACCTCGGCTGCATTATGGTACAGTGACAGCGAGGGAGGAAATCCGATTACTGAGGGGTTAAATCCTGGGGCTCACACTGAGCTCATTTTTGGCTCCAGACCTCAAGGTCTAAAAAAAGACTTAAATTGTGTTGGGTGTACATAATATCACCAAAACAAAATCAAATGATCAATTAGAGTATAGATATAACATGGAATGCATCTGTTAAAAAGGCCAAATCAACCAACGACCACAGCATTCAAACCCCCCTGTCTTGTATTGTGTGGGTCCCACCTCTGACTCCTTGAGATATGGACACCATAAGATCTCTAAAGGTGTCCTGGAATCTGGTACTAATAGATGCTCAGCTGGATTGAGAAAGAGGGAATACGTGTACGTGTGCAAGTACCATCGGTACGAATGCTGGACCCAAAGTTTCCCAGCAGAACCAGGGCACCATTTCACTTCCATAGGGCCTCCTGGTGCCATTTCTGGTAAATGACACACATACACTGAACTAAACATGATTCAATGGACCCGGCACGTTCTTCCATGGCAATTACCATTGTACATGGGGTCAGGATGGACACTCTGATTGCCCCATCTGCAAACTTACAAACTGTGATGGACTCTAATGGACCAGTGCTGAAACCTCAGCAGGCTTGTTACACAACCCTGTGGCTGGATCACCCTTCCATTGTCCTTCCTTGGACCAACCACTGCATACCTGGGACACCCCCTTAGACCCCTTGTTTAGAAGATGCTCTGAGCTCATCATCTAGCATCTAACAAACCAGCTTTATTCACTCACATGAACTTCATTTCCAGGTTCAGGAAATTCATATTATTTTATTGTTTTTTTAAATGGCTTATTGGTCAATCAAGAGCAAGCATGTCATAAAAAGAATAAAAACCATAAAAAAACGGCTTTATAGATTAGAATATTAAGACGTGCAATTGCCTTATAAATTAAATCAGTATTTACCCAGACTAACAATATTCACATTTACAATTATAACAATTATAGAAAAATATATTGCCATGTTTGTGAGTGAAACAGACAGCAAAACAGTGCCATAAAGGATCAAGAATGATGCCGATGGATCGTTCTAGAAGGCAGCAGGAAGTCAAGCAGGACTTTTCCTTGCTCCTGCTAATCGTTTTATCGCATTTCATGTTCATTTCACTTTTTCTAATGATCAGAAACCAAACTTCAGGTAGATAGTACCCATTCAACTGCTATAAATATATATATATACACACACACACACATTGCTGTCATTGAAGAAATTCAGATCTTTCATTATTTGTACACTGTGATTGAAACTGATAATGGGAAAAAAATGGCACAGAATGTGACTGGTTTTGCAATCTTACATAGATATTATGGAAATGTTACATGGTCATGAAGATCCTACAAGTGCCAAGTCTCTTAATCCACTGTACACACAGTAATGGGTGTTTAGCAGGGAGGTTAGGCGGGTTGGAAGTGTCGTCCTCCTAATCAGGATGGGGAGTTAAGCCGATGAGCCGTGACGTACGTCTAGTCTAATTGAAGACCTGATCAGTTTTTATGAGACCCCCCCACTCCCCAGAGCATGTCGAAAATATCAGAGCGATGACCTTTTCCACGCGACCACACCGCAGCTTTCGTGTGAGGTTTTAAACCAGTGGCGTCATTTAAATCAAACTGATGAGCTCACGTCCCAGCTAACAACAGCAGACATGCATCAAGTAAACTGGATCAAATAAAGTTTGTTAAGTTGCTAATTCAATTTCTTATTCTTGAAGGTGCTGGTGAGTCGGGGAAGAGCACAATTGTAAAGCAGATGAAGTGAGTACTTGTCTTATTGCTAATTACTTATTTCCCCTTTTATAGATATGCTTGGGGCTTGAAACATTTGGTCCCCAGATGTTACATTAAGGTGCTAATCTTACATTTACATTTACAGCATTTACCAGACGCCCTTATCCAGACCTCAGGGGGACAGTCCCCCCACCCCTGGTAATAAGTGGGGTTTGAACCTGGGTCTTTGTGGTCATCTGGTTCATGTCACCCACTAGGCTACTAGGTCTTAACATGTAGTAACGACTACTGACCACCAAACAAGCGCAGCTCACTTGAACATTTAGAGCTGAAGTTTTGAGTAACTGTCAAAGATTAGAAATTCATGTCATACTATTTACTTTCATTACACAACGTGTGGAATGCATTGCCTCATTGAGAACGAATCTCTCGGCTTTGACCTTTATATTCTCCCTGCCTAGAATTCTTCACCAAGGTGGTTATACGAAAGAAGAGCAAATGGAATTTCGAGCCATCATCTACGGCAACATCCTGCAGTCTATATTGGCCATCATCAGAGGCATGGAAATGCTGGACATCAGCTATGGAGGCACATCAGCGCAGGTTAGCGGTTCACACCGAGCACTCGTAGGCAGGGGTGTGTGGGCCCACAGAGCGTAGCGGCCTAACTGAGGCAAAATGTGCATTCAGGAAGATGGGCAGAAGCTGCAGAACCTGTCCGACTCCACCGAGGAGGGCACCATGCCGACCGAGCTGGCTGACGTCATCAAGAGGTTGTGGAAGGACTCCGGCGTGCAGGCTGCCTTTGACAGAGCCGCCGAGTATCAGCTCAACGACTCCGCTGGATAGTGAGTACACGAGAAAAAAAAAAAAGCACCCACAATCCTCAGCGGTATCGGGGTGAGTAAAGGCCCAACCCCTCTTTCACAGCTACCTGAACGAGCTGGACAGGATCGCCAAACCGGACTACCTGCCCACGGAGCAGGATGTGCTGCGGTCTCGAGTCAAGACCACCGGCATCATCGAGGAGCAGTTTGGCTGCAAAGAGTTGCACTTCAGGTCAGTCTGGCGCGTCTCCGGCGGCGACGCGGAGGTTTCTTGAAGTCGCCGCGTCTCTAACCGGACCCTTCCTGGTGACCAGGATGTTCGACGTGGGCGGCCAGAGGTCAGAGAGGAAGAAGTGGATCCATTGTTTCGAGGGTGTGACCTGCATCATTTTCTGTGGCGCCCTCAGCGCCTACGACATGGTGCTGGTGGAGGACGATGAAGTGGTGAGTTATATTCCGCTGATAGCATCTTTCCGGGAAAAAAAAATAAGAAGGAGAAGATGGGTATCGGCCCGTCTCCTGATTCACATGAATCCAGCTCACAGGTTTTGCTGTAAGGCTTGGCCGGCTCCTGACTGAGTTCCTCCTCCTCTCTCTTCCCGTTCCGCCCCACAGAACCGCATGCATGAGAGTCTCCATCTATTCAACAGCATCTGCAACCACAGGTTCTTTGCCACCACTTCCATTGTGCTTTTCCTCAACAAGAAAGATCTCTTCCAGGAGAAGATTAAGAAAGTCCACCTGAGTATCTGCTTCCCAGATTATGATGGTAAGTCTGACGGAACCACTTCTTCTTCAGCCACAGTTCAATCTCCCCCACTCAATAAAAGATCTCACATACCGTAAGCATCGCCCTCTCATCTTCACCGAAACCCAGGCCCCAACACGTACGAGGACGCCAGCGGCTACATCAAGTCGCAGTTCGAGGAGCTGAACATGAAGAAGGGCGTGAAGGAGATCTACTCCCACATGACCTGTGCCACAGACACAAAGAACGTCGAGATCGTGTTCAACGCCGTGACAGACATTATCATCAAAGAAAACCTTAAGGACTGCGGCCTGTTCTAAGCACTTAGAACACATGACGGTACGTCCAGATCCTTTTTTTTTTACAGCATTTACCAGACGCCCTTATCCAGAGCGACTTAGAAACAGCAGTGACAGGGACAGTCCCCCCCCTGGAGACACTCAGGGTTAAGTGTCTTGCTCAGGGACACGATGGTAGTAAGTGGGGTTTGAACCTGGGCCTTCTGGTTCATAGGCGAGTGTGTTACCCGCTAGGCCGCTACCTCCCGTGTATCTTCTGTAAAGGACAATCATGATTAGAAAAGGCCCGAATTCGGGTGGCTTTGCTGTGCTGTGATGACGCTCTTCTTCCCCTCGCAGATGCTTCCCTCCTTCCTCCCTCGCCCGAGCAATAGGATTTGTTTGGTTCTGTGCTGAGGGCACAGCAGAGCGACCCGCTGCAGCTGGACCTCCACCCAAGCCCCTGGCCCTCGGACGTCCCCTCTCACGACACCTTTTCGCTGCTCCTTTGCCTGACAGTGAGCTGCGAGTCTCGACTTCAGTTCCTGCGTAGTCGGAAAAACACAAAACCCACATTTTCTTTCTTTATTACTATTATTTTTTTAAAGGCAGAACGGACAAATCTTCACTGAGCGCTAAGAGACACGTCTGGTAATTCGGCTTGTAGACGCCTCCTCATCCTGATCTGTAATTGCTAGAACGATGTGGCCCATTTTTGAAAATCTGCAAGTTGATGTAACTTATTAAACGAAGTAAAGTTATCTGAATAGTCATTTTAATCTGTACAGTGATTAAGCAGTAAATAGTCTTCGTTACCCATTACCAGAACACAGAGTCCCGCAAACCAGAACAGAACTGTTTTTGATGTAATCAGTTAAAACGTGTAAAAAATTATGTTTCTGGGGTCAAACACAGTAGGTGTGCTTTGTAAATAAGAGTAGGCGAATAAAGATTTAATTCCCAAATAATTAAAGCACCGCATGAACAACTCTATATCTATACAAGACTCGTATGAACGAAAGCATGAATGAACAGATATATATTTAAAGGTTTGATGGAAGGAGCTAGAGGCCTGTTGTTCCATTGCGAACCGGAGCTGTAAATCTCTCTTTAACCCTCCTGGCCTGTAAGTGTAGAAAACACGAAATAAAGATGTGCATCAACTTCACCTCACTGCTCCAGTCTCTCGTTTTTTTACCTCCACCACGTGTGACAGGTCAGATGTACATATATTCACTTGTCTTTACGCGTGGACCACAGAACCTCACGTAACATCTGCATTACGTTGAGAGGAAGCACATAAAGCAAGATTTGGGGATATTTCGTGGGGACATCAGAGATGAGCACCGTTTAAGCAGTGGCTTCGAAAGATAGAGCCACTTTGGCCTGCATGTGGCCTGCAAAAAGGGAGAAAAAAACAAAAATCATGTGAGCCTTTTCTGTGTCATTGGCCAGTAGTCATATTAAAATTCTTGTCATTGCATTATTAATTTTTTCTTCCTTTTTCCATAAGAGTGATCCCACAGATGAAGTGTAGCCTGTGCTGGCACTAAAAGTGGGAGAGAAAACTAGGAACAACTGGTCCAATACACAGAGCATTGCTGTAAAATGTCTTATATGCTTGAATATAGTGTATATGTCTAAAAATGGCTGAAAAACAGCAGTAGTATTTAGTAGTGGCATTGTAACGCCACCATGTCACATCAACTCTGATGAAATTCTGCCCCCTAGTGTACGGTTTTTACACTTTCCAGCTGCCACACTGTACCTTTAAGATGTTACAACTCTCCACATTACCATCCATTATTTTCTTGATATCTAAGATTGTTTATAGGGTTTATGGGAGTTTAACACGTTAATTTGCATTCCAAGCAAAGGGGAACTTTTGTCAGTGTCCGATTTCCTGGTAGGCCGATTACATTGATCAGGGCACTCAAGTCTGGAGCATCTCACATTTACTGCACAGAAATTCCTAAATTGGTTTCACAACCAATCAAAACTTGCAATCGGAGCTCATGCGCAGGTCTCTTCAATCAGCTCCATTTGCACAGGGGCAGTTTCCACATTGACAAGTTTTTTTCATGTGTTAAATGAGAAAAAAATCTGCACTTAAATGTTAAAATTTTTATTAGAATTTAATGACATCATTCTGAAAATGTACTTATATTACTTAAAATAGCAATTTATTTCTAACTTCGCCCAATTTTAGCCAGAGATTGAATTGAATGCTTTGACAATATTCATGTTCATGTCTATTATTTGATTCTGTCACCCACTATAACCCTATTAAATAATATATCATATTTTAATTAATTAATTAATTAATTGATTGATTGCAAAGACTCTGATTAATTACATTTAAAAAAAAAATTTAAATACAGAGGTAATTTGTTACTCAAGGCTACTATATATCATGATGTCGAGCCTTGAGTTACATTATGGACATCATGGGTGGAACACCTGTGTTTCTGCAGTGTGGACTGCAGCGGCTCACCATGGACTGGATCTGGACAACGCAGAAGTCTTGGATGAACATCAAAAAACAAAACCACCTAATTTAATGTAACTGTACATTACATATCAGTCTAATATTACTGTTGCTAATATAACATATTAAAATGGAAACTAACATCAAATGTAAAAGTCAACACAGGTAATTGATATTAATTAAATGAGTCATTAAAATGAGTGAAATGGAATGTCAGTCCTGAATGAACAAAAGTGAAGAACATTGTGCTTTTAATCCCTGAAGTTAAATATATGAAAAAACAAGCAAGAACAAGGCAGCGAGTCAAAATGTGATGCAGTGCTTTAATACATATTAGTGGTCAATTCTCCAAAAGGAACTGAAAGCACCGTTCAGCTGCTTGTCTTTTTGAAAGCTATAAAAGGAACAATAATAAAATCAGATGATCTTCGTGCACCATCGAACAGTGTTGAGAAACTATTCATTCGAACAAAGCCGAACTGTACCGGCTCTGTCCGCGGATCCACCTCCAGGCGCAGTGCAGCCATTTTAATAGGTGGAAGGGCTCACAATCTCTCACACAAGACCGCGGTCGGAACATTGGCAGAACATTCTCTGTACAAAGAGTGAAGGCATGCTACGGGGCCGCAGCGCCCCCGAAAACAGAACACTTATGTCCATTGAAAACGTTCCCTCAAGCACAAACCCGTTGATGTTTGGTCCAATGTAAAATTTTCTCTTTTTTGCTTTAGATGAAAATCCACAGGATTAAGGAGAAAAGGATCAAGTGCGCCTTGAGAAGAACCAAGCAGAGATGCCACGACAGGACTACATTTGAGCAGCAGTCAGCATCAAGGCCATGAGAAAGTCGATCTAGGGTGAAATGTACATGCTGGGCTGTAGTGGATCCTTACATAGAAAATAGCGTTTCATCAAAATGTCACCCATGTATTGTTAGTTGCAAAAAAAAAAAAAAAAAAAAAAAAAAAAAAAAAAAACATCAATCTGTTCTTTTTAGTTATAGTTGGCAATGGCTATTAAAATTTTCTATTGGCGAGCCTGTAAAAAGAACAAAAGAAAGAAAAAGGAGGTTTTAGAGAGTAGCACACAGTTTCCGCCAGATTCTTAAAAAAAAAAAAAAAAAAGACCAGGTTAGACCAGGTTATTAAAAGAAATATATATTAATAAGTTATCAAACGTGTGAAAACAAATCTAGTCTACTGGCGCGAGTGTGGGGGAAGGGGGAAGTCACAGTTCTTATGGCACAGACAGACACGCCCGCAGGGCGGGGCTAACAGTCTGGGTGGGGTAGTTCAGCCATGCATAGTACCAAGCGAGTCGGCTGCTTGTTATCTGGCAGCTCATCCCCGGTCACCAAAACGCTTTGCTGCATGCGGGATGCCACGTCCCAGGAAATGAAAAACAGAAAAATACGATTTTTAAAATTTATTCCCCCCCCGACAACCTCTGGTGGCTGAACATGGAGGAAAAGCCTCCAGCGTGCGGACCATGCGGAGTTTTAAATGTTCCGTGTGTACAGCCGGGTGATTGTCTCAGTTCTCCCAAATCTTTTCCTACACAGACGTCCCAGAATCCTCGAGGCCTGCAGGTGGGAGGGAACAGATCATTAATACGAGTTTTAACCACGGGCTGACGAACAAGCCACGTAGCGCCAGTCCAACACACCGTTTAAAAGCAGCACGCTCAGTAGTAAAGGCCACATTCCTTCAGGTTGTTCTTGATGATGACGTCGGTGACCGCGTCGAACACGAACTGCACGTTCTTGGTGTCGGTGGCGCAGGTGAAGTGGGTGTAGATCTCCTTGGTGTTTTTCTGCCGGTTCAGGCCCTCGAACTGACACTGGATGTAGGCGGCAGCCTCTTCGTACGTGTTTGAGCCTGAACAGACACAGATTGGCACATGGGAGTTCACCAGAAAGCGAGCATTGAAGAACAACCCTAAAATGAGCGGAACAGTGAACTTTGAAAGGGGTTCTCTGCTCCTGCCCAGCCCCATAAATCCTGTCCGTTTACACAGAGGGACGGCCACTCTTCAACAGAGCCACTCCAGGAGACCCCAGCCTGACCGCCTCACACATCAACAGAGCTCACTGGAAAACGCTGATTCTTAAAACATAGAAACTAATAATGTAAAAAAAAAAAAAAAAACGATTAAATGATTCAGTGAATTGGATTTTTAAATAAAAAAAAAATGTGTTGGCTCCTGTGAACGTTCCTTCCAATTATTGCTCCATACCTTCCATCCCACTAGAGACACTGGGCACCACGTCTCATTCGTATTAGGCGTGCAGTGTGCCAATGTACACTGTAAAAAGCATTTAAAAAAAATAATAAAACCTGAATGACAAGACAGTGCCGCAAAGCTCATGATGGATCTGAATGCGTTCATCAATAGCGCACGTTCCACAAAAACACAAAACATTTCCTCACCAGGGTATTCCGGGTAGCAGATGGTGAGAGGGCTCCTCTTGACCTTCTCTTCAAACAGGTCCTTCTTGTTGAGGAACAGGATAATGGAGGTGTCCGTGAACCACTTGTTGTTGCAGATGCTGTCAAAGAGCTTCATGCTCTCCAGCATGCGGTTCTGCAGACGGCGCAACAGAACGAACCTTTCATTAGCCCCCGCATCGCGACCCAATCGTTACGGCCCCCCTGGTTGGTCGTCCCGACCGTGCGGAATTACCCTGGCGAGCAGGGAGCTCCACAAAAGAGCTTTTATCGTGAGGCGCCCGGCTCTGCCGAAGCTCTCCAGCTCACCACCGTGATCAAGAAGACCAAAACTGACCTGCCGTCAATATAAAATCATGCGTTCGTGTGTTTGTATGGCAATTACAGAACTGGAAAGGAAGTCCAAAATCCACAACGGATCCGGTCGGTGGTGAACGTGCCAAAGTAGGGTGAGATTCGACACTCATTAAACTAAACGAGCTGGCCGATTTTTACGAGATGTCTGGGAAATGAATGAAGCTTCTGTCGTTTATTCAGACGCGTCCCCGCGTTTACGACTGGATTAATGCAGAGAAATCGGCGTATCGCTGCCCGTATCGTTACAATCTCTACTCATTACGCTCTCTACTGAGGAGATTTGCTCCTCACCATCTCCTCATCTTCTGCCAAGACAAGGTCATAGTCACTGAGGGCCACGCAGAAGATGATTGCGGTGACGCCCTCGAAGCAGTGGATCCACTTCTTCCTCTCGGAGCGCTGTCCCCCCACGTCGAACATCCTGCACGACAGAAGACACGCAACAGAAGGCATCACGATGCTGCAAAGCCCACATATTCCACATCTCTTCACATGTTCCTCTGAGCCCCGAATTACTCTCTATTAACAGCCCATTTACATTTACAGCATTTACCAGACGCCCTTATCCAGAGCGACTTACAGTCAGTAGTTACAGGGACAGCCCCCCCCTGGAGACACTCAGGGTTAAGTGTCTTGCTCAGGGACACAATGGTAGTAAGTGTAGTAGATGTAGTATACGGGCCATGATCACTAAACTCACGGTATTTATGCCTTTCAAAACAAGAAAGACCCACAAAATAGTGCAGGTCGAGACAAACTAGGCAGACAAGTAGCAGCAATGAGTGTATGTGGTATATGATCTGCTATGACAATAATAATAGTGGTAGTGGTACGAAATTATACGATCACCATAACATTAGATTAGGGGGTGGTGGTAGCCTAGTGGTAAACTCACTCGCCTATGAACGAGAAGACCCAGGTTCAAACCCCACTTACTACCATCGTGTCCCTGAGCAGGACACTTAACCCTGAGTGTCTCCAGGGGGGGACTGTCCCTGTAACTACTGATTGTAAGTCGCTCTGGATGAGGGCGCCTGGTAAATGCTGTAAATGTAAAATGTAGATTAAAGATTACGTCGGTACTGACTTGAAGTAGAGCTCCTTGAAGGTGAAGTGCGTTTCCACGATGCCGGTGGTTTTAACTCTGGTCCTCAGCACGTCCTGCTGGGTGGGGATGTAGCTTTGCTGGGATATGCGGTCCAGGTCATTCAGGTAACTGTAGGACACGGGTGAGGATGCAGTGATCAACGCTATAAACTGTTCAAACAGGAATAATTCGGGTTAATCACGATACTCAAACGGTTATATTGACAAGACCCATATTTTTTTTACTGTCTGGCAGCTTTTCATATCTGAGGTGTGAATATTAGTTTTGAGCTGTGATCTTAAATCCGCGGCGTGTGTTCTGACGCCTGGATAAAACAAGCCCGTGCAGAACATCAACACTGAAGGGTCATACGCTGCTGGCCTTCCAGCACCCTGAGACCGGGCCCTGCTGTGAGGATAGGATTTTCCCCATGTAGATTCATATAGTGCAAGAACTTTCTCTGATTGGTCACATTTATCGCCGTGGCAACAACAAAAGTAAACAAAGGAAGCAGGTTTTATATTATATTACATGAATTTACCACTTAAGGAAAATCATACATTTTGAAAATGTGGCGCGGTTCCGTCTCGAAAACAACATGCTGATGCACTGGAGTCGCCGAAGGCGATTAACCAGACAACACAGGAGGTGGCGTACATTAATCATACGTAACTGTGAGAACAACATCAAAGTGTAGCCATAATTCACCGTTGTCAAATTATGCGGCAGCGTTTGATCGTGTTTTGGGTCGGTACGTGTTCTCACCAGGAGGACCGTACCAGAGTTCGCGAAACGATTCTTATAGCTAACTATGAAAGCACCCTAAAACGTGGGTTGTGGGATAATCCTTCACGTCAGGCCTGAGAGGTCGTGTGTGGATGTGGGTTTTAAGCTCTGGACTCCCCTGCTGATATTATTTGGACTGAACTCCCTGGTGAATCGTCAAAGCAAATCTGAAAATCCACATGTTCACACAAGACCCAGGAATGCAAGATCCACCTTGCTCAGGGACAGGAAAAACAGCGTCGCCTTACTATGAGGCGGAGTCGTTGAGCTGGTACTCTCTGGAGCGGTTGAAGCAGGCCTGCACACCGCCGTCCACCCACAGCCTGCGGATGACCCCGGCCAGCTCCGCCGACATCACGCCCTCTTCCGCCGTGCCCGCCAGGACAAACAGCTGCCGGGCATCGTCCTGGACCACCACACAGAGAGTTCGGGAAACAAACGGGAGACCCCGAGCTTCCAGTCAGAGCAGCTTTCAACACAAACAGACTACAAATGGCAGACAAGCAGCCTGACTCCAGATGTGCAAAAAAGACTGTTTATTAGTTCAGGAATGACCGGAGATGACCCTGCACTGAAAGACAAGATGTCCAAAAACATATGGTTGGTCTTAAAGGTGCAATGTGTACGATCTGACCACCGGGATATTTCACACTCCACCCACTAGGGGGCAGTATTAAAAAAAAAGTGAAGTTATTGTCACTTGTGATACACAGCAGCATAGCACACGGTTCACACAGTGAAATTTGTCCTCTGCATTTAACCCATCACCCTGAGTGAGCAGTGGGCAGCCATGACAGGCGCCCGGGGAGCAGTGTGTGGGGACGGCACTTTGCTCAGTGGCATAAATGCGCTTTTGCCTCCTCTGTTTTTTTTTGCCACTATTGACCTTTGCTCTGTTCATAGTGCAGGTTCTGCTGCTTTCTGGGGGGGGGCTTTAAGACTATTCTCCAGTTTTATATCAAATGGCCTTGAGAAGGTGGTCCTGTCACAGCCGCAGTCATTCTTCCATGTAAAAACACCTCCACACTGTTAAAGCTTCTTAATCTTTTATAAATTGCTGAATGCTGAGTTTCTGCTGCCTGTGTGTGTTTAGGTTTAGCTGTCAATCAACAAAGTCAACATTAGAGGCTTTGCTTTCGATTAGTTTACATCATGGATATTTGAGAGGATTGGTGGATTTCATCCCAAGGCCATCTTAATAGCGGTGTTCCTCAGACGTCAATCTTTAGTCCGGTTTTGTTTGACCTTTATAAGTTTGGAGGATTAAAGCACAGCATGTTCTTCTGCAGAAAACTTATTTCTCTCTCAAAAACAAATCTCTACTGTGTCTCTTGCTGAGGACATTAAGAATATAGATCATGCTTTTTGGCCTCTCCAACACACTCTAGTAACAACATGCTCCCTTTCTGCCAAAGATAAACACTGTTATTAACTTCAGCTGACAAAATGTCGGCAATTCGATAAAAAAATTCCAAATTAACTCATTTGCTGCAACACCTAAGTACGTAATTTCTTACGTCTTGTGCAGGCTTGGCTCACACGGCCAAATTCAAGTGATGTGTGCTGACAACCGGGCGGTTAAGCAACAAACACGTACTGCTCTGGCGGCATCTCCGAAGTCGATCTTCAGTCGGCCCATGGCCCTGATGATGGCAATGATGGACTGGATGGTGTTGCTGTACACCACCACCTTGTACTGTTTGCACTCTTCTTCTGAATAACCATCTTCGTGGATGATCCTTAGACAAAGGAATAAAGAACTGATCAGGATGGTAAAGCTACAGAATTATAAACACTGTTCAAGGTTAATGTTAAGGTGTATAAATTAACCTATTTTCATGACCATTTCCGTTGGTAGATTCTCACTGAAGGCATCAAAACTCCACATGTGTTCATTCATAGTTATGTACTTAACAAAAAGTGGAGATCTGACCTCCACAGTCACCGGACCTGAACCCAATCCAGATGGTTTGGGGTGAGCTGGACCAACAAGTGCTAAACACCTCTGGGAACTCCTTCAAGACTGTTGGAGAAGCATTTCAGGTGACGACCTCTTGAAGCTCATCGAGAGAATGCCAAGAGTGTGCAAAGCAGTAATCAGAGCAAAGAAACTAGAATATAAAACATGTTTTCACTTATTTCACCTTTTTTTGTTAAGTACAGAACTCCACATGTGTTCATTCATAGTTTTGATGCCTTCAGTGAGAATCTACCAACGTAAATGCTCATGAAAATAAAGAAAACACATCGAATAAGAAGGTATCCAAACTTTTGGCCTGTACTGTATGTTTGTGTGCGTATGCATGAATGAACATATTTTTGTTCTATTTATCTTTATTATGCTCTCTCCTTAGTTAATGCACTGTTGTAGAAGGTGCAATGATAGTTTATGCACTACACAAAAATAAAACCACCAGGCCAAATTGTGAAAAGAAAACTTACTTCATCTGCTTCACTATCGTGCTTTTCCCCGACTCCCCAGCACCTGGAGATTAAAAAAAATAAAATAAATCAAGAGGCGATAATAACCCAGAGCCAGGCCTATGTATCCTCTGGCCAATCACAAGCCCTTCAGGAGGCTGCTACGTGATGAATGGCGCCTTTCAACTTCTCCTTCCAACATCACAAGCCCAGCAGGAACACGGGCGCAAACCTTTCTGTTTAAAGTTTCTTTTTTTTTTTTTTTTTTATTATTTCAGGGCAGATTAAATGTCATGTAGATGAAAGGTCGGCCTGACGCAGTCATCCTGGGTCCGGCGCTCTGCAGGCACAAATATTTTACCGAGCCATTCAGGGCTGGAATCAGGAGTCGATGTGGAAATGAGCGGAGTTTGGAAGAGAAAAACACACACACACACACACACACACACTTCCTACATTGTTCTAGCTTTCTGAAATCACACAGATCATCTTCAGGGCAACACTGCAGCAGGAACCAGTATCTGCTACTGACATTCTCGTGGCCCCCCTCCCGGTATCTCCAGAGCAGAACCACAGAAATTCCCAACCAGCGAGATCAGATGCGTACTGAATTCTTGCGGCCCACGCTTAGGCCAAAAAGGCATGACATTTTTTTCCCCAGCTGCGGCTCAAGAGAGAGAAGGTTAATGAGGGATCCAGCGGTAGTGAAGGAAGAACAACCAGAACTGTACCGGAGAAGGTAGCAGCCTGGTGGGTCAGACGCTCACGTATGAACCAGATGACCACAAAGGCCCAAGTTCGAACCCCGTTTACTACCATCGCGTCCATCTCTCTGGTGGTAGCCTAGTGGGTAACACACTCGCCTGTGAACCAGAAGGCCCAGGTTCGAACCCCGCTTACTACCATCGCGTCCATCTCTCTGGTGGTAGCCTAGTGGGTAACACACTCGCTTGTGAACCTGAAGGCTCAGGTTCGAACCCCGCTTACTACCATCGTGTCCATCTCTCTGGTGGTAGCCTAGTGGGTAACACACTCGCTTGTGAACCTGAAGGCTCAGGTTTGAACCCCGCTTACTACCATCGTGTCCATCTCTCTGGTGGTAGCCTAGTGGGTAACACACCCGCCTGTGAACCTGAAGGTCCAGGTTCGAACCCCGCTTACTACCATCGCGTCCATCTCTCTGGTGGTAGCCTAGTGGGTAACACACTCGCTTGTGAACCTGAAGGCTCAGGTTCGAACCCCGCTTACTACCATCGTGTCCATCTCTCTGGTGGTAGCCTAGTGGGTAACACACCCGCCTGTGAACCAGAAGGTCCAGGTTTGAACCCCGCTTACTACCATCGTGTCCATCTCTCTGGTGGTAGCCTAGTGGGTAACACACTCGCTTGTGAACCTGAAGGCTCAGGTTTGAACCCCGCTTACTACCATCGTGTCCATCTCTCTGGTGGTAGCCTAGTGGGTAACACACCCGCCTGTGAACCAGAAGGTCCAGGTTCGAACCCCGCTTACTACCATCGTGTCCATCTCTCTGGTGGTAGCCTAGTGGGTAACACACTCGCTTGTGAACCTGAAGGCTCAGGTTCGAACCCCGCTTACTACCATCGTGTCCATCTCTCTGGTGGTAGCCTAGTGGGTAACACACCCGCCTGTGAACCAGAAGGTCCAGGTTCGAACCCCGCTTACTACCATCGCGTCCATCTCTCTGGTGGTAGCCTAGTGGGTAACACACTCGCTTGTGAACCTGAAGGCCCAGGTTCGAACCCCGCTTACTACCATCGCGTCCGTCTCTCTGGATAAGACTGATAAAGTCCTTGAATGTAGATGTGGTGCCACCGCACCGAGGTTCCTGGAAAAAGGAAGAAACTGTGAGGAAGGGGGGAGGGCGCCAACGTGCACACAGCCGTGAAGAAACGGTGCTTACAGTGCTCAGGTTCCCTCACCAGCGTCAGGAGGATCATCTGCATTTATAACAAAACCGATAGATTGTCAGAAGGGCTGTTACGCATCTCCATGGGAACTGTTACGAGCGCCGCGTTGGAAAAGGAGCGCCACGGCATGCCGCCGCATTAGCATTCTGGGGGGGGGGGGGCTGAAGAATGAGTTCCACAAGAACCGCTCATCTCGGTCCTCTGGGTAAACTTGGCAAGTCTCGCCACATTTCAGTCCCGCCCCCTCAGCACAAGAAGACCCCTCCCCTTTTTAATGAATGAAAAAAAAACACACACAAAAAATTAAATTCCATCCAATTTTACTACAGAACGCAGAACGTTCCCCACCAGCTATGAAGCAGGCGTGTGCAGGGCAGTGGCGGGACAAGATTGATATGAGGAAATACAACCGCCAGAGAGGAGGAAGTGGCTTCGCACGTCGAGTTACGAAACGTTACGAGGCGCCGCTGTTGCGACAGACCCCCGGATCCCTCGCCTCTTTCAGCCAGGTCAGCGCTGCCCCGCAGGAGGACATGTTTCATTAGGCCCGCTGAATAGAGTTCCCGCCGCCCAAGCACGGCGGCTTTATGGAGTTTGCAGAAGCCGCTCCGTCCAGCTCTGTTCCAACACCAACAAAAGGGAAGCAGCCGTGCCGGGAAACCTGCTTTAAAAATGCTCCATTTTCCTTCCTCGGAGATCCTACGGCAGAACTGCTGGTATGACACAGCAGTACATTTCACAACTCTTACAGCAGACAATAAACTAGCCATTTCACACATGCTGCACACCTTCATGCACCACAAGAGCTGTTAACAGGATAATAAGTTCACCTCATGTCCGACAAGAAGACAAAAAGATGACTAACATTTCACTATCGCGTCACATCAAAAGACACCCACAGCTGAAACCAGAATAGTCCCAGACAATAACTTCATTTTTACAACCACTGCATGTGTCTAGGCCCGGTGACCATCATCTAGTTGGAGCCCAGTGACCATCACCTCGTTAGAGCCCGGTGACCATCATCTCGTTAGAGCCCGGTGACCATCATCTAGTTGGAGCCCAGTGACCATCATCTCGTTAGAGCCCGGTGACCATCATCTCGTTAGAGCCCGGTGACCATCATCTAGTTGGAGCCCAGTGACCATCATCTCGTTAAGAGTCCGGGGACAACCATCTCGTTAAGAGTCCGGGGACAACCATCTCGTTAAGAGTCCGGTGACAATCATCGCGTTAGAGCCTGGTTACAATCATCTCGTTAAGAGTCCGGTGACCATCATCGCGTTAGAGCCTGGTGACAACCATCTCGTTAAGAGTCCGGTGACAACCATCTCGTTAAGAGTCCGGTGACCATCATCTCGTTAGAGCCCGGTTACAATCATCTCGTTAGAGCCCGGTTACAATCATCTCGTTAGAGCCCGGTTACAATCATCTCGTTAGAGCCCGGTGACAATCATCTCGTTAGAGCCCGGTTACAATCATCTTGCTAGAGCCCGGTTACAATCATCTCGTTAGGTCCATCATCTCGTTAGAGCCTGGTTACAATCATCTCGTTACAGCCAGGTGACCATCGTCCTAGTTACAGCCAGGTGACCATCGTCCTAGTTACAGCCCGGTGACCATCGTCCTAGTTACAGCCCGGTGACCATCGTCCTAGTTACAGCCCGGTGACCATCGTCCTAGTTACAGCCCGGTGACCATCGTCCTAGTTACAGCCCGGTGACCATCGTCTCGTTACAGCCCGGTGACCATCGTATCGTTACAGCCAGGTGACCATCGTCTCGTTACAGCCAGGTGACCATCGTCTCGTTACAGCCAGGTGACCATCATCCTAGTTACAGCCCGGTGACCATCATCCTAGTTACAGCCCGGTGACCATCGTCTCGTTACAGCCAGGTGACCATCGTCTCGTTACAGCCAGGTGACCATCATCTCGTTAGAGCCCGGTTACAATCATCTTGCTAGAGCCCGGTTACAATCATCTTGCTATAGCCCGGTTACAATCATCTCGTTAGGTCCATCATCTCGTTAGAGCCTGGTTACAATCATCTTGTTAGAGCCCGGTGACAATCATCTCGTTACAGCCCGGTGACCATCATCCTAGTTACAGCCCGGTGACCATCGTCTCGTTACAGCCAGGTGACCATCGTCTCGTTACAGCCAGGTGACCATCATCCTAGTTACAGCCCGGTGACCATCATCCTAGTTACAGCCCGGTGACCATCATCCTAGTTACAGCCCGGTGACCATTGTCTCGTTACAGCCAGGTGACCATTGTCTCGTTACAGCCAGGTGACCATCGTCCTAGTTACAGCCAGGTGACCATCGTCTCGTTACAGCCAGGTGACCATCGTCTCGTTACAGCCAGGTGACCATCATCCTAGTTACAGCCCGGTGACCATCATCCTAGTTACAGCCCGGTGACCATCATCCTAGTTACAGCCCGGTGACCATTGTCTCGTTACAGCCAGGTGACCATTGTCTCGTTACAGCCAGGTGACCATCGTCCTAGTTACAGCCAGGTGACCATCGTCCTAGTTACAGCCAGGTGACCATTGTCTCGTTACAGCCAGGGTGACCATCATCCTAGTTACAGCCAGGTGACCATCATCCTAGTTACAGCCAGGTGACCATAGTCTCGTTACAGCCAGGTGACCATCGTCTCGTTACAGCCAGGTGACCATCATCCTAGTTACAGCCTGGTGACCATCATCCTAGTTACAGCCCGGTGACCATCGTCTCGTTACAGCCGGTGACCATCGTCTCGTTACAGCCCGGTGACCATCGTATCGTTACAGCCAGGTGACCATCGTCTCGTTACAGCCAGGTGACCATCATCCTAGTTACAGCCAGGTGACCATCGTCCTCGTTACAGCCAGGTGACCATCATCCTAGTTACAGCCAGGTGACCATCATTCTAGTTACAGCCAGGTGACCATCGTCTCGTTACAGCCCGGTGACCATCATCCTAGTTACAGCCAGGTGACCATCGTCTCGTTACAGCCAGGTGACCATCGTCTCGTTAAAGCCCGGTGACCATCGTCTCGTTACAGCCAGGTGACCATCGTCTCGTTAAAGCCCGGTGACCATCGTCTCGTTACAGCCTGGTGACCATCGTCCTAGTTACAGCCCGGTGACCATCGTCTCGTTACAGCCCAGTGACCATCGTCTCGTTAAACCCTGGTAAAAAGTCTTCCTGCATAGCAGCCCGCCAGTAAACGTCCATGGTTCTGGCAGAACCAAACACCGTGTTAGATCGGTGTTAAAACGCCGCATGCAACGCTCTGAAGAGCCCGGAGAACGTGCTGGAACGCAGCAGCAACGCAGCCCAACCTATCCAGACCGAGAAATGGTGGAACAACAAGTGCGTTCCCAGTTCTGGGGAAACTTCTTGTTCTGTTCTCTCTCTCTCTCACCGAGCAGGAGCAGCTTGACCTCCCGGGACGCCTTCTCTCCGTCTTCCCGCAGATTCCGGTCGATCATTTTACTCCTCTCCACCGCCGCCTTGTCCTCGGCGCTCAGCGTGCAGCCCATCTTAATTCCGCCTTTTTTAAAAACACCGACGGTGGACCCGGCAGCAGGAACGGACGCTTCTCCGGACCGGGAGGAGCGCGGGGGGGACGCGGGGAAGGCGGCGGGGGGGGGACGGCAGGCGGCGCCACTTCCCACGTGGGAGAGGCAGCTTCACGCCGAGAGCCACGACGCGTCCGATTCGGCGCTCGCCGTCACGCCGCAGCCATCGAGGGGCTTGTTAGCACGACGAGCTAACGGGCAGGAATTCCGAGAGAGGGGGGGGGACCCTCCGGAGGTCAGGGGTCAGTCTGCGGGACAGGGGGGGGGGTCTGGCTGAGGCTGAGAAAGTTCCTGATGCCGCCGCCGCTGCGAGAAAAATGCAGAAATGCCGTAAAAAAAAAAAAAAAAGAGGGATGTGGTGATGGTGGGGGGTTCTGGGAAATGTAGTCCGAATTCAGGAAACGGAATAACTAATTAACTCTCAATTCATTACACGTACGTAATTATCTGTACATGCCTATAATAACCGACGATTTATATCGTTGTGTCTGTACATAGTCGAATAATATTAAGAAAGTGATACCATGGCACCTTGGCGGATTGGTATTCGAACCGGCAACCTTCTGATTTATGGGGCCGCTTCCTTAACTGCTCGGCCGCCACTGCCCGTAAAATATTACTAGCAGAGGATGGTTTCGATCCATCGACCTCTGGGTTATGGGCCCCGCGTGCTTCCGCTGCGCCACTCTGCTGACCAAAAAGACTGCTGAGACCCGGATTCGAACCGGGGATTCTGCAGCCACAACGCAGAGTACGAACCACTATCGCTCCACTGGCCCTGCTGTCAAAATAGAAAACTACTGTTAATTATCCAAGCGACATGTTGCTCGTAGTTGTGGTGTGAAGCCTGAGCGGGGGACCGTTTTGCCTACACTGGATATTCCGGCGCAGTGTTTCCAGCACGCCTGACATCGTCAGATGAAGATGATGGCGGAGGGTGCGGCATCGTTACCCCGAAGTGACGTTTAAACGCTCTTCCTGTGATATATGCATCCGGCGTGGAAGGCCCAAAAATAACACCGTCCGTGCCGCTTTCATCCTTGAAAGGTCAGACTGTTTGAACCGCCCTGCCGGGGACTTCTCGCACGGACAGGACATCAAAGTACATGAGTCACTCGATCTGCTGTGTGTGTTTGTGTGAGAGAGGGACTACATGAACAGGCCGCGTGTCTCCGAGACGTTTCTAAACGCTGCGATCGCCGGCCCTCTGTAAACCTCTCGTGATGCCAGCTGTACGTCTGGCCAGCCGGGGCACCTGTGGGAAAGGTGCATGACTCCTTGCGCTGCGGCCGTGGGTTCGAGGGCAGCTGGGGTCATGCGACCTGGACCGAGGTCAACGCGCGACGAAGAAGAGCTCCTGGGAGTAAAGCTGTAAAAATGGATCAAGTTTCAGAATCATTTCAAAACGACCGAACTGAATCGAATCATTTAGTTTCTAATCCAAACAAATAAAGTGTAGTGATTGTCACATGTGATACACACGGTGCACACAGTGAAATTTGTCCCCTGCATTTAACCCATCACCCTTGGTGAGCAGTGGGCAGCCATGACAGGCACCCGGGCAGCAGTGTGTGGGGACGTGAGCAGTGTGTTGCTCAGTGGCACCTTGGCGGATCGGGATTCGAACCGGCAACCTTCTGATTACGGGGTCGCTTCCTTAAGCGCTAGGGCCACCACCGCCCCATAAATCTCAGTAGCATCATAGAGGAAAAAAAAAAACTCCACTCCAAATGTCACCCCACCGCCCCTTCATCTGCTCCTTCTCTACCTTCCTTTCACCTGCTAACCACCAGCAGAGCCGCTGGCATACATAAATATCAGATTTATTATTTATAATGTGGCACCAGAACAACAAAACACGCACACTTTGTTTTCTCTTTGTATTTTAATAAGGAACATCAACCTAGAGGGATACTACATTGTCAGGGACCACAAAGGTTAGAGGTCAAAAAAATAGTAATCATTTTTAGATACAAGGTTTCGATGTTCATCAAGCTTTTACATCTTTTGCGGTATAGCCAGAGCACGGAATTGTGGATATCTGAGCATTAATGTCGTTCTGTTTTCAACCATCCGCGGTACATCACACTGTTTTCTGACAACACACAGTTTTAGAACTAAAACCCTGTTCAGCAGGGCTGACTTGGGGCAGGCCATTAATAATCATTAATAATAAACGTTACAAATAAATATTTCAATATGATTTGAATACAAATATGCATTACGTCTTCATTCTATTCGTACAAATGAACACAGTGGTTGTTTGCTGCTCAGTAGGTTCCAACTTTGGCCATTTGTTCTCTATATTTTAATGGCATCTGGCTCATTGCCCCTGGTTTGGATCTCGTCGTAATAGTTCCAACTGAAAAACAAGAGTCACCTCTAAAGTCATTAAAGAAGATAATTTGAAACATCATGTTCCTCTCCACAAAAAAAAAAGGTTTCTTTCTTCACGTAGGTTTTCCCAAAAACCTTCCAATGGACATTTAAAAAAACAAAAAAAAAAAAAAAACAGCTCTCACACAGGGCAACGCGCTGAGATCATGTGATTGAAAGGAATGTGTGCGATGCCGTTTCATCATTATTATTGTTGATCGTGCATATGTTGACTTGGAGGGTAAAAAACTCTCCACTCTCCGCTGCCACGGTGAAATGTAGTCACAACAAGCCCGGCTGCTTGTGGCAAAACATGGTTGTACCATGTTTTTTTGTTTTTTTTCTTTTCGCAGGTTTCACCTGTAAACACAAGGGTGTGAATTTCAGCTGAAATTATTCCCTCTGCTGTCACGCCACGTTATTCTGTTGCCAGTGATGCTGATGGTCATGTAAGAGCGAGCCAGGAGGCCAGTCCGGCCCATTTCTTCAAATCTCAGTGTCACATATGTCTACTAGAGGGCGTTTGTGTGCTCGTTGTGTGCACACGGTGGCACAACGAAATGCTTTTAACCCATCACCCTGAGTGAGCAGTGTGCGGCCATGACAGGCGCCCGGGGAGCAGTGTGTGGGGACGGTGCTTTGCTCAGTGGCACCTTGGCGGGTCGGGATTCGAACCGGCAACCTTCTGATTACGGGGCCGCTTCCTTAACCGCTAGGCCACCGCTGCCCCAAAATAAGTCCTTCGAGCCGGAACATCTTCGGTGGGCCCTGCTGTGACTATTAACTGAATAAAAGATACCAATTCGTTCTGGGTGGAGTGCCGTGGTTGTAAATACGTCCAACGGCAGCTTCGATTTCAAATCTTAAATAAAACGTGTTAACCAGATGAATGTGTTAATTAGGATGCTCCCAGCCTTCCGGAGGAATTTGCACCCGTTTTTCTCGCTGGTGTTGGAAGGTTGTCTCTGCTGCGTAGAGGAACCTTCTTCAGGGTTCCTGACTGCTCTGCGTTTTTACTTTTATATGTATAACACTGCAATAAGAATTTCAATGTCTCAAACACACTCATACCTACAGACAGTTAACAGTTGCCATTCCTCTAGCGAGCATGTGCTTGGATGGCAGGGAGGAAACCGGAGAACCCAAAAATGGGGAGAACATGGAAACAACCAACTCACGACCTTGGAGGTGTGACGCCATGCCATTAACCATGCCACATGTACTGTTCCTCTGTAGCTTTATTAAAATAAAGTTATGCCTGGATATTCTTGACCGGGTTTGATTGTCAAGTGCAATTACAGAAAATAACAGTACGACCCTGAGTCCAGAGACAGAAAAAAACTTCACTCATGGCTTTTTATACACAGTCGCAACATTTCTTAAACAGTTTCTTGTAGATTAAATTAAAACAGACACGAAGAGGCGTGGCATTCACTAGTGCTCGGGCAGTGTCCTGCGGCAGTTTTCGGATTTGTTGAGATCGTTATTCAGGTGCTGTTGCTCTGTGAACTCGGACGTCTCCTCTGCTATCTGGCCCGGGATGTGGAACTCGACAGAAGGCCTCTGTAGGCACCTCGTGGTCTGCAGTGCCTGAGTGGAGAGCCCGTCGTTCCTCTCCGGGCGCAAGTTCCGGGGCTCCAGATTGCAGCCGGTGCCCTGGAGGAACTGCAGGAAGTTCTCCTCGATGGACGCCTCGCGGCTCGGCAGCTGATCTTCCTCGCGTGGCCTGCTCCGCTTAAAGAGACAGGCCAGATGCCTGGCCAGCCCCTCCCTGATCTGCCGGTTCAGGCAGCCGTAGAAGATGGGGTTAGAGGTGAAGCAGAAGTATCCAATCCATGTCACCGCGTCCTCCAGACGAGCCAGCGAAGCAGGAGTGGAGGACACCAAGGCTGAGTAGATGTGGAATGAGAAGTAAGGCAGCCAGCAGCATAGGAACTGGCCGCCGACTGCGACCAGGACCACGGCTGCTTTACCACCCCCGAAAGTCCTCTGCGGGGTGGTCCGGGAGCCGCCCAGGCTGGCCACCATGCTGGAGTGGCTGCTGAGGGACCCTGAGCGTTGCCGCGGCGCGTCCGCCCACGTGGGCAGCGGCCCTTGCTGCATGGCGGCCACTCGCGCCACCTTGAACATGTTGCAGTAGACCACCAGGATGATGAGAACGGGGCACAGGAAGTACATGAGCGTGAAGAGCACGGCGAAAACCAGGCAGGGGATGCCGCCGTCCGTCCAGTGCAGGGAGCAGCGCTTCTGTCCAGGGATGTCAACTTGTCCAGCACCTCTGTCCACTTGGAGCATCCAGCCCACCAGGGGAAAGGCCGACATGAGGATGGCTTTTATCCATATTCCCACCAGCACAGTGACCACCAGGCCCACTGTCATCTTCACCTCGTAGCGCATGGGGTGCACCACGTAGTAGTAGCGCTCCACGTTGACGGCGGATATGGTGAGTATGGTGGCGCTCACCAGCCCCACGCTCAGGCAGAGGTAGGCCCGGCAGACGGCGTCGCTGAAGAAGGCCTGCTCGGAGAGCATGC
Source organism: Denticeps clupeoides (assembly GCF_900700375.1). NCBI lineage: Eukaryota > Metazoa > Chordata > Actinopteri > Clupeiformes > Denticipitidae > Denticeps > Denticeps clupeoides. Next base: position 2,597,698 of record NC_041716.1, read on the forward strand.
CCATGGGCATCAGGACCAGAGCGGCCAGCAGGTCCACGAGGCACAGGTGGAACACGAAGACGAACTTGCGCAGCTGCGGCGTGCACGCGATGACCGCCATGATGGCCAAGTTGCCCACGATGGCCAGCAGGTCCATGAGGAGCATGGCGCCGAGGCCTAGCGACTGGGCGACGGCCCCGTTGGCATGCAGAGCTGCTTCAGAAGCGTTGATCTGAGGAAATGAGGGGAGCCCGTGGCTGGAGCGTGAGGCGTTCCACACCGCTCTGGAGGTGTCTGGAGGCTCCATGAGAGGATGGGTGGTCATTCGTGTGCCTTTCACACATCCTCCTGGGCCTGAGCAGGGGTCTGGAGACCGAGGTTTCAGATCCCTTATGAAAGGAACTCATTCATGGAGATCACCCATAAGGACGAGAAGTTGTCTCTCTTCTTGTGGACCATATCTCACACAGTCCATGCTTCTCAGAGGCCTGTTGGCATGCAAACAGATCAAAAGTATGAACAAAGGGGCAGAGAGACAAACTTCTGTGCTAAATGTTTACGTCTACAAACCATGATAGCTTGTCTATTCGACATCTATGTATGTTATTAAATGTTATACTGGTTATACATCTCAAAAAATAAGAACATCATTAAAAAGGTCATGTATTTTCCTAGTTTAATTCCAAAAGGTAAACCTTCATACACGATTTATTAATTACAAGCAAAACGAAAAAATTGTTAATGTCGATGAGTTAATATTACAATATTGCCCATGATTCATAAAAAATTATTCTCCAATGCAGACATTTGGGAAAATTCTAAAAACTCTTTGTTTACACAGTCAATACTTGGTTGAGGCTGAAGGGGTGAAGGTTTGCCATTTGAATAAAAATATGAAAACAAATGACCTTAAAGATAAAAGATATTTAATTTTTAGATGATCTAGTACATGTATTATTATATGCTTGTACATTTCACACTACCATTCAAAAGTCTGGACGCCCCTAATAATCTTGCATTTTTTGCTTTATGGAACAATGTTGAAGTCACCGGACTATGAAAAAACACACATGAGGTTATATAATAAAACAAACAAAAATAGCAAACAAGGCAAAAAGTTGCATCTCTCCAAATCAGGGAGCGTTTGCTGTGACGGCAGCATTTCACACTCTTGGCTTCTCTCCACCACCTTACGTTGGACAACGGGGACGTTTTCCAACAGTCCTGAAGGTTTTATGCTGAACGCTTTCTCATCAATCACTCATGTTAATGTTTCATCAAGCGGCATTTGATGATGACAACAGTGAACAAAGCCACCATGAAGATACAAAGAGGAAAAACCTGATTGATCAAACACACTTCACTTTCTCCTCATACTACAAATACTAAATATGCTTCTTGTACTGGATTCTTCCAAATGGCTCCATCTTTAGTCTGCACAACCGCCACAGGGTAGGGGCGTCCAGACTTCTGACTGGTATTGTACATGCACATGCATCCAGGAAGAAGGGCAAAACAAGCATTTATTGCACAATATAATTCCGTTATATGCTTAATTATTTGACCACGTCGTGGTAAGCTGGGAACGTTAATGCCCTACTTTTTGGTTAAAGTAGCTTTTAAAATGTGGGCAAAATCGCCCTGCAAATTAAATCAGACTTGTTTAGAGGGGTTTTTGGAGAAGTAGGCAAATTAAATAGAGGAGGCCTGGTGTCACATTAGCTGGACAGCGGCATGAACAAGTTATTATATTAAGGAAAGAAAAAAAAAAAAGCCGAACACAGCCAACTTATTCTTTCGTATGACGATTTTGGAAGGATTGTGATCTCTAAAGCAGCGGCCACTGTCATCACACCCTTTACCGTGTCCCTTTAAACATACAGCCTGATTAGGGCGAGCCATTAAGAGGTAGATCTAATGTGTGCAGAGATGCCCAGAAAGCAGCGGCACAACTTCAGCAGCCTCATCAACTTTGCCAAGCGTCCATTTCCAGAGGACGCATATTTAAACGGCAAAAATAAAAAAAAAAAACCCTCTGAGAAGAAACTCTGCCCGCTGCCAAGCGAGAGACATATGACTCTGTAACACGCACATGACTCTGGACCGGCTGTGACAGAAAACAAGCGGCGTTGTTCAACAGAACCGTCAACTCTTCCCTCTTTCTCGCAGAATGATGGGAATAATAATTCAGAACAAGCTTTCCAGAAGTGAAAGGTCAAAGGTTCAGCACTGGGAATGAAGAGATAAAAAACAGGCTGGTTTGAGGGGTGGGGTAGGGGACTGAAAATGTTGAATATAGACACATATAGGCGGGCCCACCTCCCTATTTGCATTGGTGCTCCCCCCCCCCAAAAAAATCTGTCCCCTTCCACGCGTCCATGTGACAGAGATTCGCTGTGAAAAAGCAGAGATGGAAGAAGCCACGTACCTCAGTGAGGAGACGGGAGAGAGGGGGGGCGTCCAGTCCACTTCAGCTCCGCCGGCACACAGAAGTGGGAGAGGCGAGGGGAGCGTGGGTCTCCTCCTCACCTGGCCCTTTCATCCACACCCCCTCATCTCCTCCTCCTCCTCCTCCTCCTCTCATCCGCCACCAACCCCCATGCTGCTCTCCAGGCTGGAGCCCAGCCCAGACGGCCACGCCGATGCCGACACCGGGATGACACGGCGGAGAGAGAGGAGACGACGTTCTCCTCACGCTTTAAAAAGTGCTCACACACACACACACACACACACACACAGGCGTGTGCTCACAACCACACACACACACAAGCACAGGGCCAGAGTGGAGCAGACAAGCGGGCGGGCGTCACGCAGCCCTGCGGCCTCCTCTGGGTCTTAGTGCCTCGCAGCGGCGTGCTGCTGGGGGTCAGCGCGGGTCTCCAGGAGAGTCCGGAATAAAAACCATCCTAAAAAAAGACACCAAGCCCCGCCCCCCCTCTCCCACCCCCCTCAGAACAGCATGTGAAGGCCTCCTGCGATCCTATCTCAAAAGGCCTGTTCACCAGAACAGATTAATTCTTTGTGCCAGCGGAGGCTGCGGGGGGAAAATAAAATCACAACAGTTCCATTAGTGCTGAACGTTACTAAACCTGAAAAAGTTTCCGCGGATCTAATTAGCATGCTCCACAATGCCCAAGGAATGTCAAGGTCTAATTTATCCATGATTCGTAATTATATAAAAAAAATATATAGTTTCCATATTCACGGATGTGAATGTTGAATGTTGAATGTTGTGATATAGACATACACACACACACACACACACACACACACAGGACATGGATAAAAGTTTCCTTTCCCCAGGTTGATTTGAAACAGAGATGAGTTCTTGTGATAACTCATGAAAGCGCGTTGTTGTGGCGTTTGGTTGATTCTTGTCACGCTAGACCTGTAGCGGTGCACAAAAAGTGCTTTATTGACGTGTAAACACAGCCACCCACGTGGAGCTCCAGGTGTCTGCTCGGTCTTGTAGCCTGATGAGGTTTAGGTTGTCTCCTTCTCCGCCGTTTTATGGTACAGGGCTCCACAATGGAAGAACCAAATAATGGCTCAAGACCTAAAGGACGTTAGACTTGCTAAAAAGGTCTCTATTTCCAGGGCTTCTTTGTGAAGGACACAGATTCGATGGCATTGGCGCTCATTAGCTGCGCTTCAGTGAGAGAAGTCACCATATGTGACCCTGTTACAACACGGACATTGAGCTTTCTTCCGCCATTATGGCTCCATTAATTGCAGGGTGCTTTTGAAGAACATAGGGCCGTCGTCCAGCTGCTGCATGAGAGCTCAGCCTATGACGGCGGCCCTGCAGATGGCTGGAAGAAGGCCCCAGGACTGCCTCTCCATCCAAGTGAGGTGCGGATGTATGGATCAGCTGGGCTCCCAGCAGCCCTCCCTGGGACTTGGAGGGAATTCATTGTTGGTCCACTGCCACATAAAGTGAAGTGATTGTCACATGTGATACACAGCAGCACAGCACACAGTGAAATTTGTCCTCTGCATTTAACCCATCACCCTGAGTGAGCAGTGGGCAGCCATGACAGGCGCCCGGGGAGCAGTGTGTGGGGACGGTGCTTTGCTCAGTGGCACCTCAGTGGCACCTTGGCGGATCGGGATTCGAACCAGCAAACTTCTGATTACGGGGCCGCTTCCTTAACCTCTAGGCCACCACTGCCCCCGCTAGGCCACCAATGCCCAGAACAGAACTCAGTCTCAACAATGTAGGGGTTCAAACATTTTATTCAGCAGTGAAACTCATCTTTGCAACTAAGACACACCAATAACAATGAAAGTGGCAATATTGTCGATGTGCACTTGCAGAAGAACTCTGAAAACTAATGAACAATCTCCTACAACCAAACGTCTACAGATGGAGAACAACATTGCATTGCGCATCATATTTCTTGCAGTAGTGACATTTTTGATGGTTTGTTTTGGTGCCCAGTAATCGATGTAATTAGCGCTCCTGCTCGAAAGCATCGGATTGTCTGGTGCAGGGAGGAATCTGTCAGATTCTCCAAAGTGGTGTTCGGCTCCTTGACGCACCTGGTATCGAACCCTTGCAGGCCAATGAAGCAGATCCTGGCCAGCCTGAGAGCCAATAATCAAAATCTTAAAAGATAAGCGCAATCTGAGCTCGGCTCGAATCCTTACTACGTGTGGGAAAATTGACTCGTAATGCAGACATGGCCTAAATTTGCCTGCATGCCTGTAATAACTATGCTGAAAACGGATTTCCTGTGCAAATGTGTGTGTGTGTGTGTGTGTCAAAGGTGTTGAATAATGACAAAAATAGCAGACACTTGTTCGCTCACGCTGCGCCAATCACAGCAGTGGACAATACACCGGTTACTATGGCAACCCAGGACCTAGACTCCAGCCTCCCCTGCCGAAGTGGAACGATGTCCACACGCGAGGAGCCCAGGGCGAGCGTCCTGCCATGGACGGCCACCGGCATGGCGCTCCATCCCGCGCCGGGGCCGTATAGCCGCAAACGTCGCCGCCGTTCGCTCCGCCCCTCCGCCCGAGATGTTTACAGAGCGTTCTTTGCACAAGGCTTTTACAGTACATGCCATATTTATTCGAGTGAATGTGCTGTTTGTCTGTTTATGTTGAGCCACATGCGCCAGGAGGATGTCATGACCATAATCTCCATGTGGAGCACCTACAATAGGCTCAGTGTGTTGGTAGTAAATGAGATAAGACGGGGTTTTTTTATCACCTGCCAGCGTGATTTATATAGAACTTGCTCACATGAACAGGGCTTCACTGAATTGTAAATTCTTTTATTAATGTGGAAAATGGCCGTGGACCAACCACTGGGTGGCAGCTGTGCATAAAGGAAGCACCGAAGCAGCAACAAGATGATGGCACTCGGCAGAAGGGGGCGCTCTTCAATCACTGTTGGCGGTAGACCATTGTTTTCATGTATAATTCAACACTTCATTGAACCACAAAATCTTTAGGCTTCTTTTTTTTTTTGTAAGCCTAATACACACAACAGGAATATACAGGATAAGGTGTGATGATCTGACGCTATTCTCTGCTGACTAAGACCCACATTAATATTATAACTGAAAGGTCAAAATGAGCAATCTCGAGCGTGACTCAGCCGCTGTCCCCTCCACAAGGGACATTCAAACGCCGCGCATCAGGCTGCAAACAGCTCTGCGGCACGCGAGCTATTAACCCGAAATCTAAAGGGCCAGAGGATCGTCATATGATCATCTTGTCGGAGTGATGCTTACTGCCACTCCGAGCTGCGCAAGAGCCACCAACCTCGTCCTTCAAAACTCTGTCCCTCATTCACGGCATCGTGGCACGCAGTCAACCGGACTGAGGAATTGCTCGGCGCCATTAGCTGCACAGGGCTGATTGGGGCGTAATGGCCTGGAATTGCCCTGCTGCTCGACTGGCATCAGCAACCCTGCATGTGTCAGGTCAGCAGCACCGGCTCCCTCACTCTTCATTCCCACTCCACTCATCCATTAAATTTATCCTGAGCGTCTTACAATCAGTAGTTACAGGGACAGTCCCCCAGGAGACCCTCAGGGTTAAGCGTCCTGCTCAGGGACACAATGGTAGTAAGCGGGGTTTGAACCTGTGACTTTGTGGTCTTCTGGTTTAGGAGTGTGTGTGTTATTAACTAGGCTACTACCACCCCATGGCCACGCCCATTCCTCATTTTGCACACTTATTTCCCCCTCTGCAAAAAGGTGCTTTCTGGCCTTGTGTTGGTGTGTGTGTGTATTTTCCTAGTCCATGTTTGAGTGCTATCGTGTGTCTGCCGTCCCCACTCCTTTTCCCGGAAGTACTCATCCATGAATGCCATTTGTCACACTTTTGTGTGTTTCAATAAAAACCCTCTCCCCACATCTGCGCCTGAATCTCAGTCCTTGTTCATGTCGTGACATTAAGCATGTAAACATGTAACGATGCCATTCATGATCTGAAGTTCCCACTTTCTAAGAATGAGATAAAGTTGCATTTTATAATTAAAAAAAAGACATTTTGTCTGTCCCTCCAGGACAGGAAAATTTGACACAAGGCGCATTTAAGTGTCCAGCACCATTTGTACACAGAGTAATCATACAGAAAAGGCCAAAAGTATTTGGCCACTTGTCCCACTTAAAAAAACAATACTTTCTGAGGACCATCATACAAATAAATTCATATAATAAATTCACTATACAATTAAAAATCCTATTACATTCTGTCTCTCACAGTTGAAGTGAAAGTGAAATGATTGTGAAACACTGCAGCACAGCACACGGTGACACAACGAAATGTGTCCTCTGCTCAGTGGCACATCGGGGGCACCTTGGAGGACTGGGATTTGAACCGGCAACCTTCTGATTACGTGGCCTCCAGGCCACCACTGCCCCTATGTACCTATGATGAAAATTACAGACCTCTCGAATCTATGAGCGGGACAGCGTCTCACTGTATGCTGTAAAAACACCACATAAAGCAATCAGTGGTACTCAACATTTACAGCATTTACCAGACACCCTTATCCAGAGTGACTTACAATCAGTTTTTACAGGGACAGTCCCCCCGTGGAGACACTCGGGTTACGTGTCTTGTGTTAAGCATTGGGCTACTACTCAACACTGCTAACACAGCAGTACACATAACTATTCATAAAAAAGTCTCACACACACAAAAATTTAAACAGAATTATGAGTAGTAGTGTAGTAGAGGAGTTTCTAAAAATGAAAGTGTGAGATAAATTTCAGCGAGTACGCTGAGTCGTGCATGAGGCTTCTCTCGTTTACTGCCCTACTTCCACATCCTAAAGAGAGAGGGCTGATTCTGAATCACAGGACTGATCACACACTCTCGCTCTCATACACACACACACACACACACACACACACTGGAGTCCTGCAGGCCGGAGGAGCCTGGTAAATAATTCCCTGTTATCTAACCGCCCCTAGCTCCAGCGCATCTCCTCTGCTGCCACACCATGATTCATCTCAATATTTAAAGAGGGGGAAAGAAGCAGCTCAAAAAAAGAAGGTTCCAGATTTTGGGGGCCACGCACCACACCCAGACATGGTGTTCTGTTGTTAATTTCAAATTGTATTTGAAACTGTCCACGAAGAACAATGGTCGTTGTCATGCCCTAGTTCTGCAACTATTCGCCACCACCTTCACTGTTATAAAAACTGAATGAAGTGACACAAAGGCACCTCTGCTTTTAGCCCAACCCAGTGGGCAGCCATGACAGGCGCCCGGGGAACAGTGTGTGGGGACGGTGCATTGCTCAGTGGCACCTCAGTGGCACTTTGGTGGTTCAGGGATTCGAACCGTCAACCTTCTGATTACGGGGCCGCATCCTCACCCCCCAGGCCACCACTGCCCCTCTCATTCAATAGAGATGAAACCAAAATACCTCTAGCATGTTGTCAGTGCAGCATGTAATATGGCATGTCATACTGTAGTAAAGATTTACTGAATCAGATTTACTGAAGCCTGATTCAACAGTTTGGATGGAAAAGGTGACAAATAGGTGGCAGAATTTGTACCGCAGCCAGCCAGCAGGGGGCGATAGACCAGTTCTGCCATTGCTTCCTTTCAAGATGATGCAAAACCCACGTTTTTATGCAACAGACATTCCGTTCCTCGTCTATTAGGCTATTATTTGTGGTGCCAGTACGGTGAGTTGATAGGACCGGAGAGTCCATTTGCAGCGTCGGTTTAAGAGTAATATGTAGCTCAGAAACATGCCACGCTAGTCCTAAATATAACCACCAGCCGTAGATTTAATGAGTAAGAGTCCCCTCTGGCAGCAGACAGGCCCCTGCTGGCGTGTTCGTATGTCTGCATTCGCATGCGTCAACGTTGCTCTCTTATTATGCACAAACCTTCGCTGGAAGTGAAGAGGAGACGCTGGAAAGAGACCACGACTCGCTGTCCTACAGACATCACATGGACGCAAGAAAGCAGGAGCGGACTCCGGTGGAACGGGGGTTTGATTAAAGTGCAAATAAATCGATTGATTTAAACATTTACATTTACATTTACGGCATTTGGCAGACGCCCTTATCCAGAGCGACTTACAACATGCTTTTCAAAAGCCTGGCAACGGACGAGAGAAGCGTCTCCTGGGAAATTACACTCCGCATCCTGATGCCAGTGGGCCTCGGCCATATGTCCGGTAAATGGGGGGCCCTGGGGGGCCCGTCCGAGCGGGTGGAGGGATGGATGTAACCGTACGCGGGCCATTTCCTGCAAGAAGCGCTAGCCGCGGGATGTGGTTGGAGTTGGAAACGCAGAGTGCTGTATGTGAAAGGCTGCCGATGGCCTTTTAGCGGTTCTCCTCCCCCTCCCCACAAGCAGATCTGTGTATAAAAAAGGTACCTTATCCCGAAATGTCAGAACATCGCAAAATAAGCTCTGGGGAGGGAGCCGTGACCTTTGGAGAGGTGAAAGGACACTAATGTCACTCTGCCTCGGGAACTGGGGACACCGCAGACAGGAAAGTGACACCGGTTTGCCGGTGCTGGTACGTTCTGATGGGTGTCCGTGGGCAGCGGGGGAAATCTGGACGCCTGCTTTCGAGTTCCATCTTTGAGTGGATACCAAAGGGGAACCTCCTTGTTATCTGCATCGACCTGGCTGGCAGAAAGTCCCAGGTTCAAGTCCCTGAGCAAGACACTTAACCCCGAGTGTCTCCAGGGGGACTGTCCCTGTCACTCCTAATTGTGAGGCACTCCGGATAAGGGCGTCTGGTAAATGTCTTAAATGTAAACGTAAGAGCACTCACCACACACCAGTAATGAGGTGGAAAGGAGGTCAAAGATTTTCGAAGGGCCGAGTCTTTTCTGAAGACACCCATGGATCTGTGGGTTCAGGACCCCTGTACCACATCAACACCTCTTCCAACAGTAACCAAATCCCCCCAGGCAGGTTTATACAACTATTAACTTCAGTGGAAAACCTTTTCTCAGCACAGCTACACACGTTACGAAACTGGAGACACACATAAGAATAAAACCTGGAGCAACGGCTGTGCAAAATGCAGCTTCTTTGCCTCATTTTTGACACGTTTACTCCTTTGGACCGACTCTCACCCGTGGACCAACTCTGGGGCAGTGGTGGCCTAGTGGTTAAGGAAGCGGCCCTGTAATCAGAAGGTTGCCGGTTCAAATCCCGATCTGCCAAGGTGCCACTGAGCAAAGCGCCGTCCCCACACAATGCTCCCTGGGTGCCTGTCATGGCTGCTCACTCAGGGTGATGGGTTAAATGCAGAGGACAAATTTCACTGTGTGCACTGTGTGCTGTGTTGCTGTGTATCACATGTGACAATCTACACTTTTTTTTTTTTTTGTTAAAGGCGACTTTATACTCTATATTTTCTGTATAGCTCACGATGTTCTATTGTTTCTAATTGAAGGCAGAACATTCATAGATTTGCACACACACAATAAAAATGCCCCACTACATAATGCTTACTAGATTAAAGTGGAATATTAATCTTGCACATTTCCAGCACTCATTAGGTATCTGCCACCAGCCCACAAATCAGGCAGCTTAAAAAGCAATTAAAAGAGTTCTTGCTGGTGAGAAGTGTTTATTTCATTCCAGGCTCGTCCGTGATCCGCAGCTGCGTTTAATGCAGATCCTCCGTTAATACAGGTGACATTAGGGCTCTTTAATTGGCACAATGCTGAATGAAGGATCCTGAGGATTAACGTTCTCCGCGTGCCTCATTAGAAAAGGTGAGCTGACGCTGCAGGCCACCTGTCCGTGAGGACGAACAGCGGGACACCTGCCGCCTGGAGCGCTGCTGAACGGCAGAGACGTCAGTTTCAAAGACAAAAGGGCAGACAAAGATGGCTCCTGGAACTCCATCGGACTGGTTAAAAATGTAAACGCTTGCCTTCACGCTCAGAAACTGTCAATATGAGGAAATGTGCAATCTCAGACTCAGGCTGGAGGTTACAAAGCATCTCATCACTCAAATGGGTCCACTCTGCACCCTCTGGTGCAGTGAAGATGAGGGGATGAATTGAACCTTCATCAGAAGTGTTGAAGGCTGCTGGCAGATGTGCGTAGAACACGACAGACTGGCAATCTGTGGATATCCTGTCTACATGATTACATAAATCAGTGGTTTACAGGTTGACCTTCCACTGTTCCATCACCTGAGAAGAGTGCAGAACCCAGTGAATGGCATATGGGCGAAAGAGACATTCTGGCTGAAATTGAGATACTGCTGATTTTGTAAGGCAAACACACAACCCGTCTATAATTTCAATTGTAGGTTTATTTGAACAGTGACAGAACAATAACCAAAAAATTTTTTATAATATTTCCCTGACTGTATACATATGAAATGAAAGCCCTTACTACTGTTATATTAACATGAATAAAATGATAGAATTATTTAACAAAGCCAAATGACTTAACACTGTTCACACAGAAGTAGTTGATGCCAAAAAGGCTAACACTGTCATCCTTGTGTTATAAAAAAAAAAATCAGCATTGAAGCGCAGCCATTTATTTTGTTTTTTGGCAAATTTTTAACTACACCAATGTGGTTCTCACTTCTCGATACACTCTACACGCTTTATAGTGTGAATCTTAATTTGATCATCAATGCATTAAAGGCATTAATCCCACTGCAATTTAACAGTTATAATTGTTTTATGGTTTATGTTATTGTCTGTGTATACTGATCGACACTGATAATTGACAGCAGTTTTGCAATATAAATGTGAAAGAAAAGGGAAGTGATTGTGATACGCAGCAGCACAGCACATGGTGCACACAGTGAAATGTGTCCTCTGTATTTAACCATCACCCTTAGTGAGCAGTGGGCAGCCATAACAGGCGCCCAAGGAGCAGTGTGTGGGGACAGTGCTTTGTTAAGTGGCACCTCAGCTGGTCAGGATTCAAACCGGCAGCCTTCTGATTACGGGGCCGATCCCTTAACCGCTAGGCCACCACTGCCCCTGTGTACGTGCCACTGAAGTTGTTCACTGGTAACATGCTCACGTCTCAGTTCACTCAGACAGAGAATGCCAGCACCTGGCAAGAGTGTGTTTTGTGTGTTTGTGTGTGTGATGGGAAAATGAAATCATTTGGAGAGCGCTGGTTACTGCCAGAGATCAGTGTACAGTGTTTGTGTACAGGATTATAGCGGATTAGAATCTGTTCCTGAGAAATTGTCTTGGGCCAAAGCTCGTCTTAGTCTGGGACAGATGCTGGACGCTCAGTGTGGAATGCAGAGCGTACAAAGCTGACCTGGGCGAGGCTGGTCAGATTTCTGCAGGGTAAAGAGTTCAGGATGATGAATATGTGACTACTACCCACAATACATTGTGGCGTAAACTCCACTGACCGGTCGCAGTAAATGTCAAACCGATTACTGATAATCCACTCTGCCCCCCCTCTGGAGAGCCTTGTACCTTTTTGTATGAAAATCGTCACGTGTTATTCAAAGAACTGCATTTAAAAAACTAAGTCCATGCCGCACATCTCCTGGGTTAGTGAGCAGGAAAAGTCCTGCTGGGCTGGAAGTCATGGTTCCTTCCCTTTCCTCCCTGCCAGCTACAGCTAATTAGCATTGTTAAAATACACCCTGCTGTATTTATTTCTCTCTTCAGATGCTGTTTGCAGAATAAGAATTTATTGGGTTTTTTTTTTTTGTATTTTTTGGTTATGCAGCCTTATGTCTGTTGAGTATGTTACACTCTTATATTATACACAGACACAGTGACTACGAGGAAGGAAGTGGGCCTGTAATGCTTAGGAAATGTTCAGATTAGGCAGGATGAAGGGTGGGCTCCGTTTTTCTTTTTTTTTTTCGGTGTACCGTACCGCCGGGAAGATTAGCAGGGACAGGCCGGATCGGTGAGGATGCCTTTAAATCCTTTAAATCTCACCACAAGGCTGCATTCCGACGGGGTAAGATTATCGCTCTGGCACGGGCTTTATTTTAACAGTCTCCCCTCCGCGTGACTTATTTTTTTACGGCAAGACACGGCGCTTTCATAACCTGCAGAGCATAATATGTATTCCTCCTTTTAATGGTTAATCTTCTACGGCAGAATGGAGAAGCCTCATAATTCTTTCAATGTGGCCTTTTGCTTTATGCATTTCACCTTGTTACAGAACGAAAGTGTTCCTCTCAAGAATCAGGCTCCAGATTTTTTGGGGGATCTTAATGATCGACCCTGGTCAGTCCAGACCTCTGCAGCTACAACAGAGGAAACGTGGACTTCAAATCCTCCACGAAGCCCGTGCAACGGGAAAAAAAAGCATTGTCCCCACACAGTCTGTTGTCTGGTTGCATAACCGATTGTCTGGTCATCTGGCAGCTCATGTCTGTCCCTCTGCATGGACCTTGTGAGGAACATTCTGATTTTCCATTCCAATGTGACATTACATGACACCCAGAACGTTGATCCGGTTCCTTCAGCCTCTGTCCACGTGCTGTCCACGTCTTCCGAAATTTCTCCACAGATCTTCTGGCCAGATGAGTTTTGTCAGACTCTTCCCATCAGTCTGGAAGACAGCTGTCCCATCAAGATAAATCACAAAATATGCCTGACACTCGTTGATTTATCTGACTATGGTGAAACCAATACTTCATTCAATATAATGATAATACATTATCCAACAATTTACATTCGAATATATTATGACAGAGTGACAATGGTGGTAGTAGCCTAGTGTGTGACACACTCGCCTATGAACCAGAAGACACAGGTTCAAACCCCACTTACTACCATTGTGTCCCTGAGCAAGACACTTAACCCTGAGTGTCTCCGGATGGGCCTGTCCCTGTAACTACTGATTGTAAGTCGCTCTGCATAAGGGCGTATGGTGAATCCCATAAATGTAAATGTAGAGTGGGACCCGCTACTGTGCTGTGTCAGGTTAATGGATTTCTCTCCGTGGCCCAAGACCATCTGCTGCAGCCAAAGGCAGTGAGGACCAAGTGAACTGGAAGATGGATGGAACCCGGAGCAGACCATCCCTTCTCCCCAGCTCGACCTTGCTGATTCCCTGGAGGGAGTCTTAATATTTCATTACCCGCATTCTTTCACGCCTTACGGATGCGTCTTACGCAATATGCTTGTGCTGCCGGAGCCAGGGGCGGAGGCTGAACTCGGGAGACCCCTGGCGAAAGCTGTTATGTCCTACTCGCCGTCTAGTGGTTCCTGATCTGCAGAAATACTGTCTGCATTGGGAAATACTGTATCACTGCAAAAAGTTATTATACCCATTTACATTTTACATTTATAGCATTTACCAGACGCCCTTATCCAGAGCGACTTACAATCAGTAGTTACAGGGACAGTCCCCCCTGGAGACACTCAGGGTTAAGTGTCCTGCTCAGGGACACAATGGTAGTAAGTTGGATTTGATCCTGGGTCTTCTGGTTCATAGGCGAGTGTTTTACCCACTAGGCTACTAGCACCCCTGCTACATACCCATATGATGATCCATAAAAGTCCCTTTAATGATGACCTTTAAACTCCTCCTTCATTATTTAGGCCTCAGGGATGAATAAATGAAGACGTATACGTTGATATGAGGCTGGTCAGTGCAACGAGACACTCCAGGACCAAAGCAGCCTCCTGCCACCGGCCAGTCATCAGCATCATGTGTCACTGCTGCCGCGTTCTACAGAAAGACGGGGAAATGCTACAGCCAGGCTTGTACTGCTCACACGACAGCAAGAATGCTGCGGCACCTTGATTTTCTTGCTGGAAAATCAAGACTCACTGATTCAGCACTTGACCCTTGGGTCCTACTAATTCCTTTTTTTTATGAGCTTCTTTCATACTAATAGCTTGCAATTCAGCAAATGAGAAGAGTTCGTATGTAGTGGATCTGTGTGAATATTACAGTTAGTAGTAAACCTTCAGCTTGCAAACCAAAATGCATCATTTTGCTATTTGCCATTCAAATGCATTATATTTACGGCATTCATCAGACGCCCTTATCCGACTTACAATCAGTAGTTACAGGGACAGTCCCCCCCTGGAGACACTCAGGGTTCACTGTCTTGCTCAGGGACACGATGGTAGTAAGTGGGGCTGGAACTTCTGATTCATAGGCGAGCGTGTTACAGACTAGGCTGCTACCACCCTAGCACAAGTGATACACCAAAATAAAGTAAATAAAGTCAAGACCTCAGTGCCAAGACCCTAGGGGCAGTGGTGGCCTCGTAGTTAAAGAAGCGATCCTGTAATCAGAAGGTTGCCGGTTCGAATCCCGGTCCGCCGAGGTGCCACTGAGCAAAGCACTGTCCCCACACACTGCTCCCCGGGCGCCTGTCATGGCTGCCCACTGCTCACCAAGGGTGATGGTTAAATGCAGAGGACATGTTATGTGCTGTGCTGCAGTGTTTCACAATCACTTTCACTTTAAAGACCGTGGCCTTTCTTTTTAGGGAGAAATTAGCAGTTTGAAGCGCCACCACTGAGCCTCGTCTGCTGGCGAACCTGTCCAGAGTTGACAGGTCTGCAGGCAGGTCCAGAGCTGCGGTGCACCAGGCGATCACCCGAAGCACCGGCGGTCATCAGCCGCCAGAGACGGGGCTCCACTGCCGGCCGATGGCAGGAACATTGCAGCTGGTTGTCTGCCAGAGTCAGTCATCCTTGTCTGTTTACTCTCACTCAAAGGCCTGACTGGGCCAGTTGGCCAGTTGAGTACACACACACACACACACACACACACACACACGAAGCAAAAGTTTCAACCTCATTACTTCAACTCCGTGCTTTGTTGTCTTTCCACCATCTGTTATACACACAATGAGTGCAACCATGGGATCTACTGTAAAGGTAATGCCACCTAACCTTGGAGTATTAGGGTTGCCACACGTTCCTCAAAAGGTGGAATTGTCCCGTTTTTGTAATCAACACCGGACGGGGGTTGTCCCGGACTTCCGGGTTGTGATGAACGCAGCTCCATCCCATCCGGTGGAGCATTTTCTGTATGTTAGCACACTCGCGGCTCCATTCCTGACGTATCAGTGGCACGTTCCAGGTGGCCGGTGGGCATCATTCTCCGCGCTGTGAAGGGCCGTCTGGCAACACCGTAACGGGGGAATCTTCTAGATCTTCTAGGTCCCATTTTCAGCGCCCCTTCTGAAGGCCCCTCCCCCCCAGCCACCACTGCATCTTCACCGGCATCTATTATTGATGGCGAGCATCTAGAGTGCCATTAGCGTGCAGCTCGCCCTTCAGATTGCATTCGCGCTATTTAATGGATCCCGGCAGTCCGGGTGAAGTTTCAGCCGCCGCCTGCTGCTGTCTGACTGGCGGTTGCATAACCGGATTTTCACGTGGCTCCCCGCGCTCCCTGTTCGCTTTATGTTCTCAAGGGACTAGCAGGTGGTGCTTGTCACCGGGTGATTTCTGGAGCCGTGGATTCCCTGAACTCCGTCCAAAAATGAATGTGGTGTCTGCTCGCGGCGTTGGGAGGGGGGGGGAACGCGGCCTTCACACGTTTCATTCAAAACATGTTTATTTTCTTCGCGTTTATTTCTTTATTTATCAGGGACGTCGTACAGATCGCTGCAAAATTTCATACCCGATGCCGCGCCGATGAGGTGACCTTGCCGGAATCCGGCGATCCGCGAACGGGGCACCTGAGAGCAGGTGGACTACGGGCACGTGGAGGCGAGCGGTGGCGTCCCAGCGGGCAAGGAAGCCGGTTCAGATCCCAAACCGCCAAGGTGCCCCTGAGATGCCGCTGGCCAGGGTGCCGTCCCCACACGCTGCTCCCCGGGGGGACCTTTCGTGACATTTTATTTGGTGCACCATGACAATGACAATCACTTCACTTTCAAATATGTCAACACTGGACCCAGTGACCACAGAGGACGCCACCGTCACATCATTAGTGTTCAAACAATATTACAACAGCAACATTTATTTATAGCTTACATAGCCCATAATCCCACACAGTATGTCTCGATGGACTTTATTTGGCCAAAAGATGAGAGCCCGGGTTCCGGCAAGCAGAAGACAAACACGTCCCTTCACCTGGACTCTTCTCAATCTTCTAAATCTATAACATTCACATTTACAGCATTTACCAGACACCCTTATCCAGAGCGACTTACAGTCAGTAGTAACAGGGACAGTCCCCCCTTGAGACACTCAGGGTTAAGTGTCCTGCTCAGGGGACACGATGGTAGTAAGCGGGGTTTGAACCTGGGTCTTCTGGTTCAAAGGTGAGTGTGTTAGCCCACCAGGCCACCAGCACCCCACACATAAATAAACGATTTGGTTGCGGTATCGTCAGGTACTGGCAGGCTGGAGATAATACGCCCTTGGATGCATCATGGATAATAGCTTTTTTTTTTTTTTTTTTTTTTTTTTAAAGGCAGCCCTCAGCGAACCCCCCCCCCCCCTCAATAATAAAAGGCCATCCACAGCTGGTTGCTAAGCAATGGGAGGCGAGAGGCAGGGGCAGACGGTGCCCGTGTTTGTAGAGTATCATTAGCCACTGGCCTGATGAGTCCCTTTGCTCGAATGCTCAGACAACGTCCGACAGCGAGAGGCGGACGAGGGTGCTTCAAACGTCGCTCTCTGGGAAGAACAGATCACCTGGCCCGCTCCTTCCTGTCGGCCTATAAATAGCCCCCTCCCCATTTATCCCGAGCATTTGATTCATGTCACCACTCCGGGGACCTTCTCTTCGTGCGGCCTCGCCGCCAACCGTATCGTTTGAAATGTGACAACGTATTCCGGCTCCAGTCAAATAGCACCTTTACCTGCTCACACCGCCTCGGGACCGGAATAAAATTAGCCGCGCCGTGCGTCAGACCCCACCGGGCGTCGCTTCCTGTTAATTATGATGCATGAGAATCCGGGGAATGTGTTTACATGCGCATGGAGAGGCCAGCTGGTGCATGTATACGGGGTTCAAGCAAACATCATATTACTCACTGAGCACAGGAAGAGATGCTCCTTCATATCTTATCTGAGCCAAAAAAAAAAAAAAGGAGCAAGGTATGCAACATGCAAACAGGACCGGCGGTCGCAGGGCCCTGGGGTGCCCGGGGTGAAGCAGATGTTCCGGAATATCTAAAAACGGAAGCGGGGGGGGGTAAAAATGACCGGGAAGCCATGCACAGCACATGCCAGGCCAAAGAAACAGTCGCCTGGCAACACTGCGCCTGTCGCAGCCGGAACCTGGTCCGAAAAGGCCGCTAGACAGTCGATTTACTGCTGCCTGCTGTACTACTGGGTTTTTCAGGGTTTTTTTTTTTTTTAAATCCTCTCCCACCCAACAACAAGAAAAAAGATGATGTCAGCGTCTTCTGAAGAGCATGTGACCGCTCTGTCCAATGGCACTTCGGCCGAGGCCCAGTAACCCTGCAGCCCCTCCTCAGGACCCTGGCTGCCATGGCGACTAACCTTACAATGTCCCCGGCGTCGTTCTTCGCCTCAATGTGCCGCACTGTGCTACGTGGGGACGAGCACGTACGTGGGGCTCCATGCGTGTTCCCCTCGTCTCACCAGCAGCGGTGACATTTACAGAATTCACGACTGAGCACAATAGTGGCATCTATAGTGACAAGGAACGAGGTGTCCAAGGTGACCCCGCGCTGGTGCTAATCTCAGCGGCACCACAAGTCCATCTGTCACCCCGGACCCCCCCCCCCAAAAAAAACCTGTCCAATCCTCATGACGTTAAACTGGCTGCATGAAGCCCCACCGACGTGGGCTCTGGTTTCAGCCTGAGGACGATGGAGCGCGTCACGTGTCGGGTCTGTAATTCCACTCAGGACGCCGCTCGGTGGGTGAAGGATGCTCGCCGGAGCCACTGCTCATGCGCCCCAGCGCCGGACCGATGCTGATGCTGACGAGGACGAGGATGAGGATGAGGAGCTCCGCTCTGGACGGGAACGCTGAGCTCGAATAGACGGATTCGTCGCGACGCGACCACCAGCTCACGGCGCGTTCGGCATCCGAAGCCGGAAAACGTCGCGGTCGGAGGTAAGGAAGCCGAACGAACGAACGGACGTGGCCGCGCCGCGTGTCGTCGGTCCCGGGAATGGTGCAATGCAACACACGTTTAACTTTGTCACCATCTTGCAGGGAAGGACATGCTCGCCGACACCGCGGCGTGGGGTCGTCCAGACGGACCGCGCCTGGTGAGTTTTTGGGTTAAATGCACCCACGTTTCAGTCTGCACCCTGACCGTCGTCTCCTCTTGTAGCCCTGAAAGTGCCACGGATCTCCGCCGGAAAAGGCCGGAAGGATCGGCAAGGATGTCCCTGCCACGCTCGTCCTCGAAAAGTGCCTGCTTCCCGTGGGACCTCTGCGTCCTGCTGTTCCTCGTGCGGTTCTCGGCCTCGCAAGGCTCCGCTCTGAACTGCCACAAGACCTGCATATGCGCCAGCAACATTGTGAGCTGCTCCAGGATGAACTTGAGCGCGGCGCCGACAGCGCTGCCTCCGTACACGGCCGTGCTGGACCTGAGCTTCAACGAGATAGCCAGGCTGCGCGCGGAATGGACGCCCGTCAAGATGCCCAAGCTCCACAGCCTCCTCCTGAGCCACAACGGCCTGCACTTCCTCTCCTCTGAGGCCTTCGTCCACGTCACCAACCTGCGCTACCTGGACCTGTCCTCCAACGGCCTGCGTCAGCTGGACGAGTTCATCTTCGAGCCGCTGGCGCGCCTGGAGGTGCTGCTGCTCTACCACAACCACATCTCGCAGATCGACCGCTCCGCCTTCGCCGGCCTCAACAGCCTGCAGAAGCTCTACCTGAGCCAAAACCAGGTCTCCCGGTTCCCGCTGGAGCTGGTCAAGGACAAGAACCGGCTGGAGAAGCTCAGCCTGCTGGACGTGTCGTCCAACAGGGTGAAGGTCCTCCCCGTCCAGGAGCTCCAGGAGCTGCCCGCCTGGATGAAGAACGGCATCTACTTCCACGGCAATCCTCTCCTGTGTGACTGTGCCCTGTACAGCCTGCTGGCCCACTGGTACATCCGCCGGCTGAACTCCGCCTTCGACTTCAAGGACGACTACACCTGCGTGTTGCCGGGGACGGAGAAGAGGACCGTGGACGCGTTCGAGCTGAACGTCCACTTGAACTGCAGCACGTTCAAGGAGGAGGACGAGGAGGCCTACTTGGACCAGAAGCTGATACTCAGCTGTGACACAAAACACCGGGACATGACCAAAACCTGGGTGCTGCCGGGCAACGTGGCGCTGTCCCCCGACAGCAACCGCAGCGCCGTGCTCCTTCAGGACGGCAAGCTCCAGATCAGCCCCGTCCGCGCCGAGGACTCGGGCGTCTACACCTGCTTCGCCGTGAGCGACGCCTTCAACGAGACCCTGTACGTGGTGGTGAAGGTGCACAACTTCACCCTGAGCGGCATGGGGGACACGCTCAACACGGCCTACACCACGCTGGTGGGCTGCCTGGCCAGCGTGGTGCTGGTCCTCATCTACCTGTACCTCACGCCCTGCCGCTGCTTCTGCTGCCCGGGCCGCGGCAAGGGCAAGAACCCGCACGAGGACAGCATCCATTCGTCCATGCTGAGCGCCACCCCCACCCACGAGGACCTGGCGTCGAAGGCGGAGCTAAACAGGCACGTGGCCTTCATAGACCCCAAGGACCTGCAGAGCCAGAATGGCAAATTTAACCCAAGCGGTGAGGAGGAGCAAGGGAAGGGACCTCGGAAGAAGTCGGTGGCCGAGTCCATCAGCTCGGTCTTCTCGGACACTCCCATAGTGGTGTAAGGGGGGATACGCGGTGGAGGAACGCGGTGCCACTGAAGTCTGAATACTGTGACTCATTGGAAAGCGGGTGAAGAGGTGTGGCATCACCATCCCATTCAAAAAAACCCTATCCAGCATTTAAAATCTGTAGCACATAAAGTCCATACTGTGAAAAGGCCTGGCACCGTACGTGTCCAGTAACTAGTAGAGACAGAAACAGAAGATCGGTACCCCGGAAACTGGCCAAAAGGAAAGAAAAACCGAGCATGAACCTCACAGATCTGTACTAAAAACTATTAGCTTAGAATAGATATTAGGGCCCACGATCTCGGCCCCCCCCCTCCCGCTAACAGTCCAGCGTCATCGTGTTTGTGTGCGTAGTCTTCGTCGGTGGGTCATTTTCCGAGGAGTGGCACGACTGGGAGGCGGGGCTTTAAAAGTCTTTGGGTTTGTGGTGCATGTGCATTAAAAGGGGGCGGGGTCTCCTCACCGAATCTCGACAAGCCCTTTCCGGCTTGATTAACAACACTTAACATCGCCGATATCTGAACTCATGGAGACCCGCGCGAACTTTTATTGTAATTCATTGAATTCAGTCATTTGCTAAATTTGGACATTTTAAAGAGCATTAATATTCACTGTACAGCCGTGAAGCCATTGATACTAGTGACCCACCACAATTCAGGGATAATTATACTAAAAACTCTTTTATAACCAGTGATAGCAGTAATTCAGGCTTTATAATGAATTATGAATGCACTCTTTACACATTATACATGTAGGCTGTAAGTAGAGTTTTAAAAAAAATTAACAGCCCCATTTAAATCTGTGATCATCTAATGTAGTTCATATCTGAGAGGCATTAAATATTGCATTACATAATGCTCACGCGTTTGTAATATAATATTCCAGAAAGATTTAAAGTGGTACTTTCCCGGTGTTCTGTATCTTGGCATTTTTGACTGACAGCTCTGTTTAATTGCATTTCATTAACATTTAAAGTCCAGAGGAGCTTGTACCCGTCCACCAACATCTTAATAACGCGTCCCGCCCACCGGCATAAGCACCAGCCTCTACATGAATGCGCTTCCCATCAACAGTTCCATCTTGTGAAAAATGCAATTCGATATTTCATTACATGCGCGTCCATCATTGTGTCTGCATGTTTCAACCCCCCCCCGTCAGTCAGAAAGCCGCATGAAACGTCACTATAATGTCCCACCCGTTCGTGGAATTATGCCTGACTGTACCGGATCCAGCATTTTTTTGAAGTGCATATTCATGGAGAAAAAAGGAGCATGATCAATTGCATTTGTATTAAAACACCTCCCATGAATATTAGTGCGAATTACCGCGCGCTGCTGATGAAGTTTTACCCCTAAAGCCGCCCCCTCTGGGACGTTGTATGTGGTCTCCCTTCCCTCGTAATGTTGCATTAGTGAAAATGTCAGTGTGCTCTTGGCATCTTGTGGTATGTTTATCTCCATTGTTGGCCAGGTCCTCGTCTCGATCGCTGCCATTGCTTTCTTTAACCTGAGAATCTTATTAGCCTGATGCTGTGACGACGCTCAAGAAGTGGAACCTTTTGGCCCGACACTAATGATTACTGGCATTAATGGCAATAGCACAAAATAGCTGATCGTCAATGTTCTTATCGGATAGAAGCGAGGGGTTCAAAATGGTGTCTCGTCTCAGGGAGATATTTTCGGCTCTCACCTGGAATCGTTTTATTTTGGGCCCGACTCGACTGTCAGGGGTGGCGGGGTGGTTTGTCCTATTTTTGTGTCCCCTCCTCTTCAGGAGCAACCCAGGAGCCAGGAGCCCACCACGCTGTTACTCCGCATAGATATTCAGAGGTTCATATTCCGTATTTATCTCCTCTGTGCTGTTCTTAGTGTTCGTAGTCGCCGGGCCCTATTTTCTCCTGACCCGTCCACAGCGAGTAGTGATTTTACAGATGAAATTGCTTGTGTGTGTGTGTGTGTGGTCGCTCTTGTGGTCACATGAAATGTCCCTGCTCTGAGCGTACAGCGGGCGAGATGGGAGATAAGGGCGTCAGGCGGCTTACTAAGCCATGCAAATCCCGAAGTGCTCCGGGAAGACGTTATCGGCCATCACACGCACAGGTACCCGTGGGAGAGACGACCGGGAATAAATGCACTTCTCGAGTATCCCCGATCTGTGGTAGAAACGCAGTCGGAACGTTCACGGGAAGTGAACCTGGTTGGCACGAGAGGGGAGAAGCAGTGGACGCGTATGGTCAAGCTTATCCCAGACCTAATGAAATTATACTGTAGAGGAACTGTTATGAAAATGACTTTGAGAAACAATAAAGTATATATGACTATATGACAATATTTGTTCGGTGCTTGGACCCTTTTTCAAAGTAAAACTGTCTTGGAGCAGATGTGAAGATAGTCAGCGTAACGAGAGTGGTGATTCGCGTGTTCTTTGTTCAGTTCCTCCACCACGTAAGCGTTAAGTCACTTTTCGGTCCTGTCTAATGGCGATTGTCATCGGCCAACATTCACATTACCGCAGGACCGTTTTACATTTTATAACGTGAACGGATTCTTTTTTTTTTTTGTCTTTTTACATCAGTTCGTCTGATCAGGCATGCATACCCATCGTATGAAGGTCGTACGAGGCGTGGTTTTGAGGCCGTGTAAATTGTATTCGCGCAGAGCAGGGTTTGCGGCTTGTAGCGGTCGCGTGTTACAACTGCACCCCCTGCAGGAGTTCATGAGAAACTAGTCATTAAATGAGTCATGTTCAGATATTCATTTCTGAAGGTGGAGCGTGCCACGATGAAATCCCCAATAACACGGCCACGCTTCGTAATAACCGGCAAAGTGGCTTACGCATGCATGCGACGGACAACTGACATTTCAGTACAGTCAAGGGGGAGGAGGAGGAGAGGAGGCTGAAGGCACAACCAAGCGTCCAAATCACCTGCATCTGCAAAATGCCGACAAGCTGAGAGCCACCGTGGAACGTCACGCGGATCCGGAGATTCTTTAAGGAGGACACAAAGACGTCGGCTCAAGTGTTACGAGGTTTTAATTTGTGTCGCCACTGATACCTTTCAGCAGCATCTCAGGAAGGTCTTGAGGTATATCTATACTCGTACACGCAGGTAACCCCCGCGCTGTCTCTCTCTCACACACACACATACACACACACACACACACACACACAACCCTGCCGAGAAATACATAAACAACACAGTCTGTGGCAACAGATGGCAGTAACGTCTCCTCCAAGTGGATTTATAAGGCAGAGCACCTCAGTGATGAAGTTTTGGCTGTTGAGAGAGGAAATTTGGAGCATTAGCATCAAAATCTGTTCATTTCAAAGGCGAACAAACAGTACAGCACACAGATTTTACAGCACAGCTCCCTATAAAATATTTTTTATATATATATATATATTTTTTTTCTGTTTAAACCCTACAGTCGATCCTGGCAGCAGATATGGAGGAAAAAAAATCCAACATCAGGCCTGACGGTGGTCAACACGCCACATAACGCCATTACAAACACTCAGGATTCACGGCGAAGGGCGATTTGGCCCTTCAGCCCTGCTGCAGTCCATATTGCATGCAGTTTTTAACAGAAGATGTGGCACCTTGGCCAGCAGCTCAAAGTTGAATTGCTAGGAGAATTAAATACTGAAGCCCATTTCATGTCTTTTTATCCAGCGGTCAACCTTTTGAAATAAACGGAATAATTGGACCGATCAAATAAACACTTCATTATACTGCAAGCCCTTCACTGGCAACGTTCCTGATCTGCATTCAGGGTCATATCTTGGTAATCTTCATATTTTTCAGCATTTATCAGCAATATAAGGAATGACCACCAGATGGCGATCGGATGAGCATGTAAACGAGCTGCTGGACTTTACATCCAGGAGACGGCGGACGGAGCCGGTACGGTTCGGAGCCAGGGGTGGGGATTTCACCTTCTGAGTTTTGGGTTTCTTCTCCAGCCCAAGCGAGCCGCCGCCGATCTTGCTGGCCTTCTTCCAGGAGAAGAAGTTGGGGCGCGTCGGGGACGACAGGGCGTGGGATTTTTGGGGACGTGCGGGCGTGGAGGAGGGCGAGGCACCACTGGTCTTGCGTCTCTTGCTCAAGCCCTTGTGGTCGTAACTGAGGGCTCTCTTGAGCAGTCCGGAACCCTCCGCGGCCGCCACCGCGGGGCTGGAGGTGTCAGTGGGAGGGGCAGCGGCGCGGGACGCTGAAGGGACAGAGGCGCGCTTCACTGGGGACGGCGGCTGGCTCTCCACTACGTGCAGAAGAGGGCGTGGCTTCTTTCCAGGTGAGAGGGTACCATTGATTGGTCCATGAGCGAAGGAAGCGGCCATTCTATCCGAGAGGGTGTGGCTTCTGCTCCATATTGACTGGTCGTCCGAAGTCTCCTCCCCCTGCCCCTCTGTCCTCACACTCTGCTCCTGCTCCTGCAGCCGCAGCTGCTGCTTGCTGGGCCTCCCCGCAGGGTTCCGCGGTCGGCCAGGTCCGGAACCCGGAGCGGTTCTGCTGCCTTTAGTCGCTGGTTGTCCTGAGGAACTGTTCTCCCTCCCCGTGTGCTGCGGAATGAAGCAGACGCTAGTCCTGAGGGAGGAGGAAGAAGAGGAGGAGGAGGAGACGCTGCTGTGAGCAGATGCACGACCAGAAGCGCTGCCAGAGGAATTATGGGATCTCAGGCCAGATGACGCCGCCACGGGGGCCTGATTTGAACGCACTTCTGCCAGTTGGGGAATCTTCCTGCGGGGATTCAAACAGTTTCATGCTTGTGTCTATTTACCATTGGGGAAAATAGCATCAAAATACTTCAAATATGAAATTATTATCATAATCATTTCAGGCATGGTGATAAACACTGGTCAACTGTTCTCATGCATTATTTGATCAATGTAGTATTATCATTATGCCGACATGATTAAAATGGTAATTCAGTCATCACTAGCAGGAAAATTGCCAGTCATATTTTACTGTTTTCTATGCAGAAGTTCATATTTTAATGTTTTCTGTGCATGGATTTTTGAGCTGTTCTGCTGTTATGTACAATTTTGGTACTTATTTTATTGCCTCTTTTATCTAGTTCTTGAGTAATTGAGTGTTTTTTGCCATTGGAATATTGCACATATTGTACAATGTCTCATTGCTACAATGAAAATAAAGATAAAAAAAAAAAAAAAAGAATTATTATTACCAAATGTTGTGCATAACAATGTGAAAAAAATAAATGTTGAATGGTTGCCCAGCACTAATTCTGATATCATAAACTTTCCATGTGGTGGAAAGCCTACTAGGCATTAAATGACTTTTATAATACAGGTCTAAATGAATAAAAATAAATACCCTTATCAGACCACTCACTTCCACAGATGCGCACTGAGATGCTGTTCCACCATGGCACTCAGGGCGAAGCGCAAGCGATGCAGCCTCCTGTCGAACGTGAAAACGCCGCAGCCCAGCACGCCGCTGCTGAAGGTGCACAGCTGCAGACAGGATTGGGAAGGACAGAAAAGACATCTTTCTACATTTTAAGTGTTTTGTGGGAACATGGGAAGGTTCTTTGAGAGATTTATTAAAAAACCTCCTACCCCAAGTGGTTGCGGATGCCACGGTCTAGATGGGAGGTCCATGAGCTCCTCATGCCCCTCCCCTTCACTGTCGTCACTGGAGAGGTGACTATGACCGGTGGCCTGCTGGGACGACGCTTCTACCTTCTCAGAGTGTTCCATCTCGTTCATCTCCACGCCACTTTCAGAGGGAGTCCCGGACCTGCCAAGCAAAGACACTGTCAACTTCTTGCACGACCAATCTCACAACAGACCTGCTTATTCATGGCCCTTTCATTTTCTGAGAACTTCTACATTGAAGAACAGGTTATACAAAAAGTTGAATGTGTTAAATTTGAGGTTTCTGGATTTTTGTGTATGCTAATATTGTGTTGAGCAGCCATGAATGTAACTCTGAACATTTGACTCATGTACTTGTTTTGTTCAAATAGAAAAAAAAGGTAGGTGTAGGACTAGGTGTGCCCAACCTTGCCCGGAAGCGTGACTTCAGGTTTCTTACCTGAGAGGTAAACAATTATTAGGCTGGCGTTTGGTGGGCGGGTCCCCTGTTTGCACCCCTGCTGTCTCAGAGCAGGGTGACGGGCCTTGAAGACTGTCTTTAGGGAATGGCACTCGCTCTCGAGCCTTTGCACCCATTTTCAGCTCTGCAATCAGCTGGTCAAAGTTCTTGCTCCGGCCAGCAACCTGCCGCCGCTGGTGAATGGAATGAATCTGGAAGAATAAAGCAATTTTAATATACAATTTAATAATTATGTATATATATATATATATATATACACACACACACACACACACACACACAAACACAGATAGAAATAAAAAGGTGTTTCTCAACAAAGCCCAACACTTGCAAAATATATGAAAATAACGGTGGTCTTGCCTAGTGTGTAACACACTCTCCCATGAACCAAAAGACCACAAAGTCCCAGGTTCAAACCCCACTTACTACCATTGCATCCCTGAGTAAGGTGCTCTGGATGAAGGCATCTAATTAACTCTGTAAGTGTAAATGTATTATATAAGAAAGCACCTCTAGATGGCACATTTCCCATTTTTGGATAAAGCCTAGTTCAAGACTTAAAAAGAACAAAGTTCTACATTCAGAAAGGCTTTCTGTCTACGATTAGTCTTAATTATAAAACTCATTTTAATTCCAAAATGTCAAAAGTATCTCTTTGCTGATGGTCTGAAGTATACTTGACTTTCTTTTAATATGAAAGTTGATGATGTGATTTGACCCTAAATCACAGTTGAAGGGCGGATATGAAGATATTTCTTACATTACATGTCAACAATCTGGTGCACTGCTTCTTCCTCTCTGGGTCCAGCACCCCACAGTGCTTGTCCAGGTCACATTCCTTCGCTAGGAATGGAAACGGCACAAAATTCCCATTAATGCTGCAACATGTTCTGAGTGCATATGGCTCAAGATCCACAAAGCAGGCTACCTACGTGGAACTTTTTTGTAGGTTCTGCTGTATGTTCTCGGCCCGCGTAAAGGGCTAAGAACGTCAACAGGAGGACCCTGAATACCCTTCTGAAGAGACTTCTCACACTGTGATGGGAGAGTGGGTTGCACAGTCCCATGTGGCCATGGGGGGTCTCTGGGACTGGGGGCTGAAGAGCATGGTGGGGATGGAGGGGGTGCTTGGGACAAGTTGTCCACTGGTGAGAAACTGAATTGAAAGAGGAGAATAAATTCATGTTGGCCTCATGTCTGCATGGCGTGTTATATAATCTTCATATGGAGTCTAACCTGAACGTCTCTTTCTGGGCTTTGGCCAGTCTGTGCATGGCAGCCTGTTTACCGTCCCGGTGCTGGACGGGGGATCGACCGACACAGGGCTGCTGAGGAGGGCCGGAGTGGGCGGACGGGCTATGGAGTTTAGCAAACAGGCCATGGCGCCGTTCACAGTGCTTCTCGAACGCCTGGGGCTTCACGACCTGCCCACAATGGCTGCACACCACCAAAAAAAAATCATCGTAGGCTGGTCGGTGGCCATAAATCGCCATGTCTGCATGGGGTGAGAGAAGTTTGTGTTTTACAGGTTATAAACAGTAACAGTTCTTAACAGGTTAAAATCACAATTATAAGAAGCTGACAAACAAAACTACAATTTCCACTTGAACGTTTGTTCCTGTTTTTTTTCTGAGCACCTAG
This sequence comes from Denticeps clupeoides, assembly GCF_900700375.1. Lineage (NCBI taxonomy): Eukaryota > Metazoa > Chordata > Actinopteri > Clupeiformes > Denticipitidae > Denticeps > Denticeps clupeoides. Next base: position 2,625,627 of record NC_041716.1, read on the forward strand.
ACTTTTAACCACTGACCTATAACCGCCACATAAGAAGTACCAACCCTCTTTCCTGAGAGTCATAGTTTCCATCCTTTTCTTCAAAATTTTGCTGCATTCTTCTGTGCTGGACCCTTAAAAAATATGTAAAAAAAGATATGTAATATGCATATTACAAATATGCGCGCGCACACACACACTTGGCATTTACCACGTTTATTTTATGGAATTTGCAAAACAACGACCCAAAGAATAATACAAGCGTCCAATATGATGCAATCACCGATAATCATCAGCCATGTAAATATCTGAACGAATGCATGATGAATAAAACTCTGAGGATATTCATCATACAAGTGCAAGCCATTGGGCCAGCCAAACAGAAAACATCCATAAATGTGTGCAGATGTTGGGGGGGTTGGGGGTATTAAGATTGAGGATCAAGAGAATAACTGGTGGGATACAGCACAAGACCCCTCACCTTACTTCCGGTTGTGTGCAGGCCTCAGCAGTGTGTCCTGCTACCACCCTCCCACACGTCCGCTTCTACAGCCGTGTTGCCAAGTCCGCTTATTACACGCGAGGGTCAACGTTCGCTTTCACATTAACTGACATAAATGTCACATAAGGTTATTATCAGTAACGGTTTTGGGGCTTCGTCTGGGTACCAAATCGCTCACCACGGAGGTCGACCGGTTTCAAGTACGTAGGTTTAAGAGACCTATTCGCTTGTTTCACACGCGAGGTCTGGCAACATAGTTCACACGCGTGTGTCGGGTACCCAGGAAGCGAAACTATACAGCCTGGGGGTGCCAATCGGCAGGGATTAAAACGGTTTATTGACACTAAACGGCGTAGTCTTGCTGGCGTTGTGGGATTAATATTACTCTTCGAGAGGTCTGACCCTAGCATAGAGCCAGGATCCCGGTGAATTTGCTGAAGACTGCGTACTTCAAACGAGTGACAGTGTTGCCAGGTGTTTGGGTTGCAAAATTCACACGAGCATTTCTTTAGCCACTAACAAAAATAGTCTGAAATGTGATCATTCAGCTCTTCGCGTATTTCAAAGACGTTAAGCGTTATAAGGTTAATAGTTTTGCTTTTATGCGTTAATTCTTTTCCCACGATATTTATTAAGGTGTTCCCACTGTTGCCAGATTGGGCTCTAAATAGTTTCACTTGATGAACAGTATTATTAATATGATGACCAGATACTAGTCACTCTATACACATTTAGAACAAGTTTCCATACTAATGAGTTACCAAAATGAACATTTCATTTGAAAATTTCAATTGATTTCGAACCTTTCAATTTCAAACACCTGTACATAATTTAATGAGTTAGAAGAAAACTGAGAGAAGAATTAATACTAGATGTTCCTACTTTTTGAGAGCAGATGACAAAACATTTCAATGTAAGACATATATTTGTGGCACCGCAAGCACTGAAGCCCTTAAGCATTAATCATTTCACATATTATCCTTAATTTTTATATAGTCAGCATCACAGGAGCATGAACTGCTTTGGATGTTGCATCCAGACAGCCCAGAGTCTCCAGTTCACACAAGCTACCTGTTTTTTTTTAAAAAATGACACACGTTTAAAAAATATAGTCTCTTTCATTTTAAATACATATGGAAAAAATCTAGACTGGCTCATATTATTTAGGGTCATTTTAAATTGTGTATATTATGTTTTTATTATTATTTTATTTGTTATTTCAGTCAGTCTTATTTTCCACATTAACTTTATCTAAATAATAATATAATAAATAATATTATTATATATATTATTTAATATAATTATATTATTATCTTAATTATACATGCAAACACACGGGAGGCTATACTTTGTCAGGGAATCGTGAATAATCCGAGTGCAATCGTCAGATTCTGGCAGGCCACACACCCAAGTGGCGCTAGGACCCCGCGGATCTTTTGTTTGGGTGTCGCTGTGTGGGTCCGGGTGTATTTCACAGGAGAGAAAAAACGGCCGCCGGTTCCGCCCCAAAACCTTCCCCGTGCGGCGGGTCGGCGGGTCACCTACCGTCCGCAGCGGGGGTGACGGTCCGGTCCGGCCAGCGGCTCCAGCTCTGCCCTAGCAACTCGTCCGGGACGGAAGCCCGCCGATCCGGAGCAGCCATTGCCGCCGCGGCGCGTGCACGTACCGCCATCGTCGACGTGCGGCGCGCCACCGCGCGTGCGCGGGATCGCCGCCGGGTACGCGCGGGCGCGCGCGGCCAACGGGGTCCGCGCCGGGTTTTTTATTTCTATTTCGGTACTGAGCAGCGTGTTGTTGGGTCGGAACACCGATTCTGGTTCCTGTCCGCGACGTTTTAATTTCACTGTCAAACACACAAAACCCTAAAGAACCCAGAACCCAGGGGCAGTGGTGGCCTAGACGCCCCGTAATCAGGAGGTTGCCGGTTCGAATCCCGATCCGCCACGGTGCCACTGAGCAAAGCGTCGTACCAACACACTGCTCCCCGGGCGCCTGTCATGGCTGCCCACTGCTCACCAAGGGTGATGGTTAAATACAGAGCACACAGTTCTCTGTATTTAACAATCACAATGACAATCACTTTCACTGAATTCTCAACGACAATCCAGACGTGCGTGGCAAGGACAACATCCCTTTCAGATGAGACCTCAGGACCAGAAGCGGCAGGCTGACAGCTAGCCGTGTTGATCAAATATCAGACAAAAAATGACAATGAATAACAACTCAGTGTTTCCTGCATCCAATATACTGTTTATTTCAGTATTTAATCAAAGATTTTGCTTTTTTCACCAGCAAAAGGCACTTAAAACACCGTACAGACCGACTTACTATGAATTTGCAATGGACACAATTTAATAGTTTTGTTTGTTTAACAATATTAATGTTTTGAACATTGTACAGATAATACATTCACTTGTGTTGAAACATGGGACACACATCAGTTCCTCCACTCAGGCACCACAAGGCCACATCACCCTGGTTTCGAACGACGGGAGAGGGGTGCAGAAGCGGTGCGTTTTTTTTTACGAAGGCAGTTCTCCCCGCCGCTCGCTGGCCGGGGCATCGGCAGAACTGTGGAGGGGGGTTTCCTTGTAGACGAACCAGCAGTTCCCGCCCCACAGGATGAGATTCAGAAACCCGCAAGTCTGAAACGAGAGAGATGTGTACATGCGAGTCGCGTGGGTTTTTCCACAAACGCGGCCTTTCAGGCACGGTTTCCAACCGCCCCGAACTGGGGCAGTGGCGGCCTAGCGCTTCAGGAAGCAGCTAGGCCACCATGGCCTAGCCATTACAATAATTTAGCTATTAGAATAATCTTCTAATAGACGACCACCGATTAGAACGATTCAACCTTATTAAAGAGCATGAATTAATCAAATTAATCTCATCGTCAAATCAATGTACTTGCGCTTTGGATCCGATTCCAACAAGCACCCAATATTATAAATTCTATCCTCAAAATTGTTAACTCGTCGCTTAGCACCGGCCACGTACCAAGTTCGTTCAGGGTAGCAGTCATTAGACCCCTGATTAAAAAGCCGGATCTTGATCGCAGTCAGCTTTCAAATTATAGACCAATATCAAACCTTCCGTTCATATCAAAAATCTTAGAAAAAGTCGTAGGCCAGCAGCTGAGCGCATACCTAGACTGTAACAATATCCACGAAGTATATCAATCAGGATTTAGACCTCATCATAGCACTGAGACAGCGCTGGTTAAAGTGGTTAATGACCTGCTGTTGGCCTCTGATCAGGGATGCATCTCGCTGCTTGTCCTGCTTGATCTGAGTGCAGCGTTTGACACTATCGATCACGCTATTCTCCTTGCCAGGTTAGAGAATGTTATCGGGATTAAGGGAACAGCCCTTGAATGGTTCAGATCATATTTGACCAACCGATATCAGTTTGTTGACATCAATGGTGTTTCATCTTCACATAGTAAAGTCGAGTTTGGTGTTCCACAAGGTTCTGTCTTAGGTCTGTTACTTTTTTCTCTATACATGTTACCTTTAGGCGACGTCATCCGCAGACACGGTATTAGCTTTCATTGCTACGCTGATGACACACAGCTGTATCTGTCAGCAATGCCAGATCAGAGGCAGCAGCTGAACAAAATAGAGAATTGTCTGAAGGACATTAGACAGTGGATGCTCACCAACTTTCTCCTGTTAAACCCTGACAAGACAGAAGCGCTTGTACTTGGGCCTCAAGCCTCAAGCAGCCAGGCATAAACTGGCTGACAATACAATAACCCTGGATAGCCTTTCTATCTCACCGAGTATTGAAGTGAAGGATCTAGGTGTCATCATTGATGCAGGTCTCTCATTCAATTCGCACATAGATAATGTCACTAGGATAGCATTCTTTCACCTTAGAAATATTGCGAAAATAAGAAATATCATTTCAATGCATGATGCAGAAAAGTTGGTCCATGCATTTATTACATCAAGGTTAGATTACTGCAATGCATTACTGTCTGGATGCTCTAGTAGGTGCATGAGTAAACTCCAGCTAGTACAGAATGCTGCAGCCAGAGTTCTAACCAGAACCAGGAAATTTGACCACATCACCCCAGTCTTACAATCACTGCACTGGTTACCCATCAAATTTAGGATTGACTACAAAATCCTACTTTTAACCTATAAAGCTCTAAATGGTCTCGCCCCACAGTACCTGAGTGAACTTTTGGTTCTTTACGAACCACCACGCCCCCTTCGATCAATGGGTGCGGGGTCACTACTGGTACAAAAGGTGCAGAAGGTCACAGCTGGGAGCAGATCCTTCTCCTATAGAGCTCCGCAGTTGTGGAACAGCTTGCCTGTCAGTGTCCGGGACTCAGACACAGTCTCAGTGTTTAAATCCAATCTCAAAACCTATCTGTTTTCTCTGGCTTTTTGCTAAAGTCCTAGACACTCATTTCACTTGATTTTGACGCAGTGTCAATTATAAAGTCCAGTTTATCACAGAGTCCCCATGTTAGACACAGACAAAGTTAAATTCACCCTAGTTAGGCTGTCCTAGTTAGGCTACCGGGCCACTGCAGCACCAATATACCATTATAACCACAGATTTCAGTATCGGTCGTACAGTGCAACCGTCTGCCGCTGTTTCTGTTTGTTTTTCTCCAAGACACGGAATCAAGCACCCAGACTACTGGCAGACCCCAGTGAAGAGACCAGCAAATAAATCCTGGTTCCTGACAACTGCTTTACAAGGACAAAACATGAAACAAACCAGAGGGTCACCACAGCCACCACCACCGTTACAACTACAGCTATAGGGATCTTCAAGTGGACCAGTAACATCATTATGGACACGTAATCTAGACCATGACACTGACTACATCCTGGACTTCTCCAACCCTACAACTGTAGGACTTATTATTATATCATCTCCAACCCTGCACTGACACCATTTGCAGGCTCACACTACCCTGGAAGGGGGTCCCTCTCTGTATCACTCCTTCCCAACGTTTCTTCCTTTCTTTTTTTCTCTCTCCTAGAGTTTTTTTTGTGTGGAGTTTTTCCTTGTGTGCAGAAGGGTCAAGTGTGGGGGTGTCAACTGTAGGGCCTGTCAAAGCCCATTGAGACATACTGTATGTGATTTTGGGCTATATAAGAAATAAATGTTGTTGTTGTAATCAAAAGGTTGCAGAGCCACCAAGGTGCCACTGAGCTGCTCCCCTGGCGCCTGTCATGGCTGCCCACTGCTCGCTAGGCTCGCTTTATAGAGATCTATTATTATGGCCCGGCTAATAAAACAGAAAACTTCACATCCCATAATGCAGTGCTTCAGTTGCCTTGCCGAACGCGATTTCCACTTCAGACCCCCTCCACACACACACACACACACACACACACACACAAATATACATGCATTGTGTCCATCATCTGGCTGATCATGGGAAAATTATCCATTATGCTGCTGGCGTGCAGTCAATTTGCAATATTGCACGAATATAATAATCGTGCAGTCGAGGCACCTGAACCAGTCTCACTTAAACAGGAAGTGCATGCTCTGCGGTCGGGGTTTCTGTTCGGCAGATGCATACCACTGAAGCGTTGAGGCGCCCCAGGTGCGGGAGGGCGCCGGCCGTGCATTTGTAACGCGGGTCCCCGCAGACGGCGGTGAGCCTGACGAGTGTGGACGGACTCGTGGACCACCTGACGTCAGCCGCGCCTTTGGCCCATGCAGAGGAGGACACCAGCCAGAGGAAGGCGAAGGCTGCCGTCACCAGCAGGTCCTGTTATTAACACCAGAAAAGTGGTTAAAAGCGGGTTCTCAGTCAAATTCAAATTTAATTTGTCACATACACAGTCGTACCCGGAATGACATGCAGTGAAATGCTTTGGCGACTGCTACAGACCACAGTACTGCAAATGCAATACCAATATTCAAACATAACCAAATATTACACTTTTATGTCTTTAACATAAAACATAAAATATGTGTAACAGGTAAAGAGTAAAGAGTTTGTGCAAAAATTCTGGGGGGGGGATTGAAAGGAGAGGTTCCGAAGGTCTTTTCTTCCAACCGCTGTCAGACTCTACGACAAAGACCTCACAGTTGACCACACACACAGACAAACAAACACACACATCAAATACACCATGGTAATTACCAACTGTACAGGTTTACCCATTGTACATGTGTAGATTTCAATTGTACATGTGAAGATATATACATATACATATTTATTTTTGGCTGTTATTAACTCTGTTTCTAGCCACTTTCTGCCGTGACAAATGCAATTTCCCACTTGTGGGACTAATAAAGGTTCATCTTATCTTATCTTAAGTGAAAGTGCTGGAGTGTATTGGAGTTCTATGATGAAGTTAAGTGATTGTCACTTGTGATACACAGCAGCACAGCACACGGTGCACACAGTGAAGTTTGTCCTCTGCATTTAACCCATCACCCTGAGTGGGCAGCCATGACAGGTGATGTGATTGTTGAGAGTCTCCCGGTCAGGGTCTTTACGATACCAACTGTCACCTGCCGCTTTCTCTATAGGTCCTTAAATCTGGCACACGGAACGTGATTGGCCGATTGAACCCGAGCCACTCACCACAGTGGGGCCGCGGCTGCTCCGTCTGTACACGCGGTCGAAGGCCAGGTAGAGCACCGCGGTGGCGGCGCTGTACAGGAACGCCAGCACTCCGACGGCGACGAAGAACTCGGCCGAGGAGGAGGGGTCTCCGGTCAGGTGCTGCACGGTGCTCCCGTTGGTACCGCAGTTGGGGACGTCGTATGAACTGGCCGCCAGCCTGAGACGGGGGAGACCTCCTCAGTGTCACGGACACAAACGGCCGCGGGAGCGAGGCCGACGTGTTCGGCGCTTACTTGAAAGGGTAGCCGAACTGGGCAGTGACGCTAACCTCCTTCTGGCAAGAGACGATGAAGCTTGTGGACCCGGTGTAGCCTCCAGTCGTGGCAAATGCGAATATGGAGAAGACCTGCGGGGACAGGGGAGGGGACGCTGCAACTAAAGTTTAAAGTGAATTTAAAGTGAAGTGATTGTCACATGTGATACACAGCAGCACAGCACACGGTGCACACAGTGAAATTTGTCCTCTGCATTTAACCCATCACCCTGAGTGAGCAGTGGGCAGCCATGACAGGTGCCCGGGGAGCAGTGTGTGGGGACGGTGCTTTGCTCAGTGACACCTCAGTGGCACCTTGGTGGATTGGGATTCGAACCGGCAACCTTCTGATTACGGGGCCGCTTCCTTAACCACTAGGCCACCAGTGCCCACAACTGTCATCATAGCACAGCACGCGGTGACACCCCGAAGCGTGTCCTCTCTATTTGACCGTCACCCTTGGTGAGCAGTGTGCGGGGACGGCGCTTTTGGCTCGGTGCCACCTTGACGGTTCGGGAATTGAACCCGCAGCCCTCCGATTATGGGCCCTTGCCCGCTAGGCCACCTCTGCCCCTTCTTAACCACGCTGCGTTGGTGTGTGTCAGTCACCTGTGGGACAGTGGTGGCCTGGTGGGAGCCGTAGTACTCGGAAGGTTGCCGGTTCGAATCCCGAGGCGCCGTCCCCACACACTGCTTTCCTGGTGATGGGTGACGGTGTCGCCGTGTCACCTTGTGCTGTGGCGTGCCACGCGTGACGAATAATCGCTGTCACGAATACAACTGCAGAAACAAGACACTCCCTTCGTCCAAAGCCGCTAGTTGAATTTAAAAACGGAACGTTCTGAACATCCGGGCTACTGCGCAGCACTCACCCACTCTAGAACGCGGATGAACCCCAGAGGTTCCTTCAGGGCTTCCAAGTTGAAGTTGAACCCGGTCATGGCTTCTTTTTTTTTTATCGCAATTATTCCCCCAAAAGCCCGAACCGCTCAGTCCAGTCCCGTTCGGTACCGGAGTCCGGCTCCCTCGCTGCTATGCAAGTTCCAGACAGGAAATGCAGATTTTTCTTTCTTTCTCTCTCTCTCTCTCTTTCTTTCTCTCTTTCTTTCTCTGCTCGGAGTAGGAAGGCCTGAACTTGCGAGACGACGCAAAAGCACAAAAAAATAAATTCAACAATATTCCAGTAACTGTGCTGTAACTGCCTTTCTTCTGTTTCGTGTTTTAAAACGACACGACGCGGAGGAGAACGTGTGTGCGGAGTTGCGCCCCCAGTCCGGTCCCGCCGGGGGGCGCTATCGGTTAAAAAAATCATTCAATCTGTATTTTACAGATTTATTGTGTACAAGTGTACCTTATGTTAGGGCCAATACCAAGAGACAACCTTTCTCAATGTGGCATTAATTTCAACGTTGTGGGTATAAAAAGCTGGTATTGTCAGTAAGTCATTCCAAGTTCATCATCCAAAGAGCCACGAACACACAACGTCACTCACCGGACGAGCAGTGTCACCTGGTCGTCCGGGCCAAGTGACGGTGGCAGGCAGTGAGAGTTTCCAGACAAACCATTCACAACCGACTCCACCACTTTGGCTTGAATGCCAGACAACCAGTGCAGGTGCCTCCACTGACACCAAGACACCGCCGTGAACGTTTGCAGTGGACATGGTCCCCCCGGGTGGAGGAGATGCAACAGTCTGGGCAGCCATCAAAACAGATTTGGTCATTGTACATGGCTCAGTCTCTGCACGTTCTTACCTCAGAGACATCATAGAACCTTCATCTTCATCCCCCAATTCCGCCAGCACACCCCCAACTTTCTGTTCATAACTTTCTGATAATGCTCCATCACATCGTGGCAGAATTGTCACAGCTCGCCTTGAGGAAGTCGGAGTGCCTAGTATGGTATGACCATCAATGCCCCCTGACTTGAACCCCATAGACCACGTATGGGACCAGCTGAAGCAGGGACTGAATGTACCCCACCCCCTCGTGACCTGGCAGAACAGCGTGTAGCGCTTGTGGAAGAGTGGAACGCTTTGACGCATCATCATGAAGCTAGTGAGGAGCACAAGACGTCGCTGTCAAGCTGTCATTGCGGCAAAATGTGGAAACACCCGCTACTGACATTTAGAGCTATCCCTGTTATTGTCTAGATAACAGTGTAATAAATATTATAGTCGTGAAAATGGTGTTTCTTCTCATACATTAGTAGTAATATCAAAGGGAACTTTTACTCATTTCATTAAAATTCGGAGCAAATAGGAAAAGCAAGCTGAGCTTTGTCATTTCTGCTACATACAGGGAGTGCAGAATTATTAGGCAAGTTGTATTTTTGAGGAATAATTTTATTATTGAACAACAACCATGTTCTCAATGAACCCAAAAAACTCATATCAAAGCTGAATGTTTTTGGAAGTAGTTTTTAGTTTGTTTTTATTTTTAGCTATTTTAGGGGGATATCTGTGTGTGCAGGTGACTATTACTGTGCATAATTATTAGGCAATTTGACAAAAAACAAATATATACCCATTTCAATCATTTATTTTTACCAGTGAATATAACATCTCCACATTCACAAATATACATTTCTGACATTCAAAAACAAATCAGCGACCACTATAGCCACCTTTCTTTGCAAGGACACTCAAAAGCCTGCCATCCATGGATTCTGTCAGTGTTTTGATCTGTTCACCATCAACAATGCGTGCAGCAGCAACCACAGCCTCCCAGACACTGTTCAGAGAGGTGTACTGTTTTCCCTCCTTGTAAATCTCACATTTGATGATGGACCACAGGTTCTCAATGGGGTTCAGATCAGGTGAACAAGGAGGCCATGTCATTAGTTTTTCTTCTTTTATACCTTTTCTTGCCAGCCACACTGTGGAGTACTTGGACGCATGTGATGGAGCATTGTCCTGCATGAAAATCATGTTTTTCTTGAAGGATGCAGACTTCTTCCTGTACCACTGCTTGAAGAAGGTGTCTTCCAGAAACTGGCACTAGGACTGGGAGTTGAGCTTGACTCAATCCTCAACCCGAAAAGGCCCAAACCAGTACTCCACCTCCACCTTGCTGGCGTCTGAGTCGGACTGGAGCTCTCTGCCCATTACCAATCCAGCCACGGGCCCATCCATCTGGCCCATCAAGACTCACTCTCATTTCATCAGTCCATAAAACCTTAGAAAAATCAGTCTTGAGATATTTCTTGGCCCAGTCTTGACGTTTCAGCTTGTGTTCAGCCTTTCTTACCTTGGCCATGTCTCTGAGTATTGCACACCTTGTGCTTTTGGGCACTCCAGTGATGTTGCAGCTCTGAAATATGCAAAACTGGTGGCAAGTGGCATCTTGGCAGCTGCACGCTTGACTTTTCTCAGTTCATGGGCAGTTATTTTGCGCCTTGGTTTTTCCACACGCTTCTTGCGACCCTGTTGACTATTTTGAATGAAACGCTTGATTGTTCGATGATCACGCTTCAGATGCTTTGCAATTCTAAGAGTGCTGCATCCTTCTGCAAGATATCGCACTATTTTTTACTTTTCTGAGCCTGTCAAGTCCTTCTTTTGACCCATTTTGCCAAAGGAAAGGAAGTTGCCTAATAATTATGCACACCTGATATAGGGTGTTGATGTCATTAGACCACACACCTTCTCATTACAGAGAAGCACATCACCTAATATGCTTAATTGGTAGTAGGCTTTCGAGCCTATACAGCTTGGAGTAAGACAACACACATGAAGAGGATGATGTGGACAAAATACTCATTTGCCTAATAATTCTGCACTCCCTGTATGTGTTAGACAGTACGAAACAAAAGAACATTTCTCCAGAACCTGGTGCCACATGTAACATTTAAACATGGTTGCATACTCACATAAACTGCACGTGTGACAGACACACTGGGCTACATAAAGAGCAAACAAGCAGTGCAAGAATAACATGTCGGGGCTCGGGATTCGAACCGGCAACCTGCGTGGCCGCCACTGCCAGCTTCATTCTTCAGTCAGTAGTGAAACTAATTACGGATTTCGTTCTTCCCAACTGCAAATGGTTCAGGAAGAGGCTGTCTAAAAGCGTTAAAATGTGAAAGTGCCAATAATGTTCATGCTGACACAAAGAGAAAAATGAATCTAATGAAACTAATGAATGATCTCCTACAAGCAACAGTCTACAGATGGAGGACAAGACAAAATAAGACAAGATGACCTGTATTAGTCCCACAAGTGGGAAATTTATAATATGAGAACAGAGCCTCTTTCTCTGCACACATCATGTCTTTGTTTCATGATTCAATAAGGGGCTATTTGTAACAGTAACAACATTCTATGCAGCTTCGATAAATGGGGGTTTTGATGAGTCTGGCTTTCATAAGAGATTTTTTTTTGTGTGTGTGTTTCTGACTTTAGTACAATAGTACAACACGATTGTGGTCCTGTCCACCGCCCCACCGTGCAAAATGCCATCCTCAATTTATAAGAACCAGAGTAGTGTAGAGTACTGTACTGTACTGTTGCAGCAGCACAATTATAAGACTTGTATTGAAATACCTATATTTAAGTACCTATGTGCATCATTTACACTGATCTTATTTAGAGCAAAATAAAATGTTTATTCATTTCTGACCACTGCTCTCGATGATTTCTCTTTCATTTCTTTTTTTTTTTTTTTTTTTTTTTCTACTGCGGCCTGTCTCTTTGGCACGCAGAGGAATGCAGTCACGCCAAACCCGTCCGGTAAGGCCGGTTCTTTAAAAAAGCAGTGTGGAGAGGAGCAGGCCTGCTCCATGCGGGCTCGTCCTGCTCTACTCTCGCTTGGTGCGGAAGTGCTACGGCACCAGTGCATTTTTATGTCACATGGTGCTCAGTCACGGGGGAACTCGCAGACACAGCCAAATCAAACCATCCGCCCCGGGGGGGGGGCAGAGTCTGGGGCCATTAACAAACCGGATTCAGCTTCTTTCCCATTCGGGAAAGTCCGTCATTATTATTTTAATATGATTATTAATATTATTGTTATTATTGTTACAGCTCGCAAGGCCCGCCATGCTCAGGATTTAACACGCCAGTTAAATCCAATAATATTTAGTAAATTCTCAGAGCATGCTCTTTGCTGACAAGTTAGGCCTTATCAGGGATCTATAGAGATCGAACAAGAATTGCTGGTGTCTTCCTCCTGTAAGTCGCTTTGGATAAAAGCGTCGGCAAATAAAGTAAAGTAAAGTAAATGAACACCACAGTTACAGTGCGTTTCAGCGCTGAATTATTGATCAGCTTTTAACAGCTAAATGTTTACAATTAAGACCGCCATTTGGCCAACTATTAGAACTATGGATGTGCGGATCGATCATAAATATCGATTCTATCGACACTGGCACAATGGTATCGATATTTTCGCTCTTCTATTTCTATACCGCGTTCCAACTGAAAGTAGGCGTGTCGTAAAATAGACCACTCCTCACACGTCAACGTGATATAGTGACGTCACGGAAAAGGGCGGGCTCCATCACCAAACCCCGCCCCCCCCCCGGCAGCTCAGCACCCAACACAAACACCCACCGCCGCAGGACGAACGCTTTTCAGTTTGACATTCCAATCACATTTAGTTTTTGGTTAAAGTATCGGTGTCGCCGAAACCAACCTAAATTTTACTTGGTATCGGATCGAAAACACGTCCCTGCAATTGAAACGACTTGGACACGAAGACTTAAAAAAAAAAACGAGTCACGTGATACAAATCACTACGTGATCTTGGTCAAAACCAATTACTAAGAACAAAGAAAACAGTTTCATTTCCTTCCTAAAATTGAAATGCCGGACAATCTACATGTCGATGTATTGTGGCAATGTTTCTGAAAGATTGTGTCGTGTGTGTGTGTTCGATAACATTTCAATTGCAATAAATAGATTACAATTTAATCACTGCATCCCGGACGCAAATTCCGCAACTGAATTGTTTACACTTTCGCAGCCTGCTAGTCCGGCTCTGCGCCATGTAAGACACACGGCTCAACCAAGCCTGACACCCAGGCCGGGGAACAGGTGCTGGAGGCGGGGACCAATCAGAGCGGCGGACGCCCGGGTCACGTGGGCCGGCCGCCAATCGCCGCGGCCCGCCAGCAAGGTGCAGCTCTCGGCTTCGGTTTCTGCGTCCGCGGCGTCGCCTCCGACGTCTGGACGCTCCTGGTCGCGACACAATATGAGCGGCTCGTTTCTGTCGAGGCCATCGGCGGCGACCCGCGGCTGACCGAGCGTCGTTGTTTTCGTTCCGAGCGAAGATCAATATTTCCCCCGTCGACCATGGACTGGCTGCGCCGCTGGCTGGTGGCGCTGTGCGTGCCGCTGGCGCTCTGCGCCGGAGCCGGAGCCGCCGCACGCCGCCTGGGCAGCAGGAGCGCGGAGCGGAGCACCTGTAACGCCCTGCAGGGCTACGAGGCCAAGTTGTCGGAGAACACGCACAGCGTGAGTCGCTTCCTCTTCCCGGACCGCGGGACGGCCGACGACGAGCCCGTCTAACCGCGACGTCGGACGCGGGCAGCACGGAACAGACGGCCATTTAACGCGGGAAATTACGTGGTTCGGATTGTGGGCACCTTCTAGTTGCTCGGTGCTTGGTTGACACTTAATGTCCTAAGACCAAACGTCTCAGACTGGACGGTGTTTTTGTGAGAACGAACTCGAAATGGCGTCTTGGCGTTGATTTTTCATGAGTGAAGTCCTGGACTAAAGTTCTGAGGTTGTCATGACCAGGGCCCTGCTGTTACCATGTCGAGCGCCTTGCTGCTTGAGCAGATTAGTGGATTTGACCTGGTGCTTGGGGGCTAGGAATAGAAAGGTCAAAGGTCAAGTTTTTAGTTGTCACGTGTTCTCGATATTTGACCGATGGTCTGCCGACATGATTAGTTACGGGCCGGCCGAGGTGACCCGCCAGACAAGCGCCGCCAGGCCAGGGGATGGTTTGGGGAGGGGCCGGGTGACGCCGTGCTGGGAGTGTCCCGTGTACCCAGGGGAGCGTTGGTGTCCGCTTTGTCACCAGTTCCTCTTTAGTGACCCCGTGGTCTGAGACTGGGCCCTGACGCACTTGCACAACCTGGACAGGGGGACGCGGCACTCGTTCCAGTCCCGCTTTGTTAATCCCGCCCCGAATCGCAATCCACTGATCAGAAATCCGACGTAGACAACGTCACCGCATCGTCTCGGACCCGGCGCCGCGCTCTACGTCCAGAGGTGCTTCCGCACTTAACTGGCAGATCCGCAGCTGACATGCAGAACTGTGTAGTGCGTACGCGTCCATGACCCCGCTTTTACCGCATGGAAATTGCATTTGGTAATTTGCACAGACACCAGTGTTGGAGTAATTAAAGACATTAGAGGGACATTAGCATCCTGATTTTAAAATTTAACAAGAAACAATTTTTTTTGCACCTTTGCTTTTGTGTAGTTGGTTCACCGCTGTCTTTATTGTTTGATCTTTGCATAAAATGTATACGTGTGAGCTGTAAAACGTCATCTTTCAACCGGATGACGGATTGAAGAGGTTTGGGAATCGACCTGGGATCCAGACGAACGGAACCCCGGCACATTTACATGGAAAGGCCGCCTCAACTGGTCTCTTTTGCTCCCCCTCTAGTACTCCTTCAACGACCTGGGCGGGTCCGTGTCGCTGGCCTGGGTTGGGGATGGAACTGGGGTGAGTTTACCGACTGGCTGCACGCGTCACTTTCCACCGTTCCCAGTACTCGCCCGATGCGGCGCCTTAAGCAGGCCCTGGGTCAGTGCTCGGGCCGAACGTAACCTCATTTTATCCTACCATGTGACCTCAACCAGAGCCTACATGGTGCAGAGTACTCTTCGTAGTAGATGATGAAGTAAACGCTTCAGATTAGTTTTTATTAGTCATCAGTCGACTAAATCTCTTGTTTTAGTCAGAATTATCCATGACTCTTTTAGTCTAGTTTTAGTTAACATAATTGAATTTGTCTACAAATTTGCAGTACAATTCTATTTAACCCAGTCAATATAGTACAAATGCAGAGTAGAACAGGAAAAAAGTCAAACCCATTTCATAATTAAAACAAGGTCATCTTATTATTATATTACCGTTATAGTAATAAGAATACCCTACATCTGTTCCAATCGCCGCTTGTCTCCCCGTGCTTTTCCACACATTCTAAAGTGTAACGAAAGTGTCCGAACGTCGCTTTTTCACCCAGCCGCCTGATAACCCGCCACCGTAAATCTATAACCCACCACGAGCGTTCTGAAGTATAAATAATGTGCGCGAATGACGGGAAACAGAAGTACTACAGAACGAGATTAAACCAGAGGAATTAAGAGACATTTCGGTAAGTTGTTGGCTTCTCAACCGAAAAAAAGCCCGGTGATACGAGCTCAGCATTTCATGCACGCGCCACAGTGGCGTTGTTGTTTGAATATAAACAAAGCTCTCATTTCCCTCCCGCCATTCGGGCATGACGTCAGCAGGCAACGACCGGTCCAACTTGATAGTCTTCTTTTAGACGTCGGTATGTTTGACATTCTTCAGAGCCGGAGCTGAACTTTGTTAAGCCACGTTTAGGTGTTTTAAAAAGTAAAAAGTCTACTGTACATATTGCACACAGTCCTGCTCTCCAGATGTATTAAAATGAGGATGCAAGCTGTTTCTAAATATTGGTAATTCACCAATATTGCTAATTGACTAAGAAATAGACATGATGTATGTATTAGTGATAATTAAAATGTTTGTTGCTGATGCTGTCTCGGTCCAACAGGTCATACTGGCGCTCACCACGTTCCAAATGCCTGTTTTCCTGGTGAAGTTTGGCCAGTCTCGGCTGTACCGGAGGTGAGTTCCACGCTCACGTTCTCCTGATTCGCGTCATTTGGGTCGGAATGTTGTCTGCGGAAGTTCCGATCCCGTGTCCCCATTTTTGTCTCCTGCATCCGTTCCAGCGAGAACTATGGGAAGTCCTTCCAGGACGTCACCGACCTCATTAACAACACCTTCATTGAGACGGAGTTTGGCATCGCTATTGGCCCAGAAAATTCTGGAAAGGTGCGATCATAACTACTTTACATCCAACACAATTCCTGAGCAGTAAGAGTGGACGTGTGTTCGACCCGCCTGGCGTTATCGTGTGAAGGTTCAGGTAGAAACGCGTGTGTTTGCGGCAGGTGATCCTCACCGGCGACGTGTCGGGAACGTCTGCAGCCAGAATCTTCCTGTCCGGCGACTTTGGCAGGAGCTTCAGCCACGTCGCCCTGCCCTTCATGCCACAGATGCAGATCCTCTACAACCCGCAAGACTCGAACACGCTCATGGTGCTGAGCGTCAAGGTGAGCGGACCCGTCCAGGTGAGTACCGATGTGTGGACTACAACTGGGACCGTCATTTCTTTGTCTTGCTTGCTTTTCAGCACATGCTCTGGTTGTCTCTGGACTTCGGGACAAGCTGGAGATTTGTCCACTCGTCCGTGTGCCTTACAAAATGGTGAGGGCTGCTCTTGCTGTAATGACCAATGTAGTGAAGTGATTGTCACTTGTGATACACAGCAGCACAGCACATGTTGCACACAGTGAAATGTGTCCTCCGCATTTAACCATCACCCTTGGCGAGCAGTGGGCAGCCATGACAGGCGCCTGGGGAGCAGTGTGTGGGGACGGCGCTTTGCTCAGTGGCACCTTATATAAACCTTCTGATTACAGGGTCGCTTCCTTAAGCACTAGGCCACCACCGCCCCACTGCCGTCAGGGTATCGGCGATAAAGCTGCTTTGCAAGCACCACACTCAGAATTTACGGCGTCATGATGCCGCCGTGGTTAACGCGTTACCCTCGGGCCGGCGCCACCTGAGGTCTGAGGCGGTTGCGGGAGTCACGTTCCCAGGTGCCTGACAGGCGGCGTTTGGTCTGAGAGCACGGCTGTGACCACAGGCGCTTGAGCAACGCGTCATGTGATTCACAGTTGTCAGTGTGGTGTGCAAGTTCCTCTTGGGTGAGAGGGAGAGGAAAAAAAAGAAAAGTTTAACCCCATAATGCATTGTGTGCTGACGGAGTAGGACTTGATATTTAATCTATTCAAACTCACTTTACGATAAGCAGTGACTTTCTTTTATAGATCTTCGTGGTTTTTATGTAGTAAATTAATAAAATCTTCACTGATAGATTGCAGTGACCTCACATAAGTTATTATAATTACGTATTAGTTGTTATTTAGCGTTTATGTTGCACCTTCAAAATTAACTTAGACAAGGACGAACAGTGAACTTGAGTTAATATAGCGTATCCGTGAATCCTTAAGTCTATAATTTTTTTCAAAATTAAGGCCTTAAATATCATTGAAAATTATCAGTAATCCTTAAATCCAGAGTTTAACCTTTAACCTTCAGACCCAATACTGGTAACTTAATAATTTGGCAAATTTCTAACATGCGTGTTCCATTTTTGTGTATTCAATTAGTCCAGCAGAGGCGTTCTGAGAGTGGGAGTTCTCCTTCTATTAAACATTTCTCTGATATTACTGAATCAGGAAAATCCTACTGAGGAAGGGAAAGTAACAAGCTTTCAATCTGTCAGTAATCCGCCGCATGGAATTCACTTGCGTATAAGAAACAGAAAATATCACATGGAGTTTGTAATGTATTGTTTAATGTAGAATCGTTGTTATGCTGCCGTTTTATCTTTTTTTTTTTTTTTTTTTTTTCTCTTCTTTTTATCCTCCTGTCCAGGGGCACAGAGAACACCATCTTCTTCACCACCACCACAGTCAACGGGTCTTGCAGTTGAGTGGTGCAGCGCCATGTGCAGCGCTGTTGCATTTCATGGTCTTTCCATAATAACTTCAAGAGCATGGTGGTGCTCAGACGTCCCAGAATGCATCTCGTTTTGGCTTTCAGGCGACCGGGGCACGCTGCTTCTCAAGAAGACCTCGGACTACGGGAAAACCTTCCAAAGCATCAGGGAGAAGATCTACTCATTCGGAATCGGTGGACGCTTCCTATTTGCCTCGGTCATGACTGGAACGGTTGGTGTCCTGTCATATTTCAGTGTTTGTGCGTGTGCATGAACATTGTTAATATTAGTAATATTAGTTCATGTTATACCACCTTGTTAACCAGCTGGCCATCAGCATGAGCATTTTGGTTTGCGGATACGCGTGTGTTATTCACATTTTTGGTGGTTCTTATTGGGTTCCTGTATCCCTCAGGGCAACATGCGAAGCATCCATGTTTCTGTGGACCAGGGTGAGGTGTGGAACATTGCCCAGCTGCCCCACGTGGGCCATGACCAGTTCTACTCCATTCTGGCCGCCAATGATGACATGGTCTTCATGCATGTGGATGAACCAGGAGGTCAGTGGTTTCTCTCCACTGTTCTCAGCAGGCCCCGACGTGTGTGCAGTGCCGTGTAGGTTTCTTGAGTTGCTCTGGCCTCCTTCCGCTTTTCAGACACGGGTTACGGCACAATCTTCGTCTCGGATGACCGCGGCACGGTTTACTCCAAATCGCTGGAGCGCCACCTCTACACCACCCCTGGGGGAGAAACTGACTTCACCAACGTCACGTCCCTTCGAGGAGTCTTCATCACCAGCGTCATGGCTGAGGGTGCGTTTCTGTCTGCAGCCTGCCGTGTCCGTTTGACACATGTAAAACAGCAGTCAAAAGTTTGGACGCCCCGACACTGTGGCGGTTATGGAGACTAAGAGTTTGGATGTAATCTCGCACATTTCCGACAGGAAGTTGCACAAGACTGGTGCACAGAGACTAAATTTAAAAAGCCTTCTTTATTTTATAGTCACGGTTTGTAAGCCTAGGGGTGTTAGGGGTGTTAGAAAATATCAATACAGCGATATATCACAATATTTTACTCTGTGATATTGTATCAATAATATTGATATGTTTGTAGTAGTAGGTGGTAGTGGCCTAGTGGGTAACACACTTGCCTATGAACCAGAAGACCCAGGTTCAAACCCCACTTACTTCCATCGTCGCTCTGGATAAGGGCGTCTGATAAATGCTGTAAATGTAAATGTGTGCAAATTTAGTCCACTGGTTGGTGCTATCAAGCGTTTTGTTTAGTGAGGTCAGCAGAGATGAATCGGCGTGCGACCACAACATCCACTCCTGTAGATGGCGCCGTGCAGCTGGGCACTTTGAATTACTGCCTGGCATTTCAGGCACAGTGGACTCGAGTAACGTGACTTGACCGATCACAGCACCTTGTGTTTCAGCTCGGTTTTTACATTGTCAGTGTGCCGTAGAATATCTCAATGTACCGTGATAAATATCGTATTGTTAGATCCCTGCCAATACACAGCCCTAATTCGGACCATTATTATAATGGACAGACAGTGACGTCAGTGTCCCCTTGTTCGCCAGACGGATCTGTGCAGAGTGTGGTGTCCTTCGACCAGGGAGGGGAATGGGAACCACTGCAGAAACCGGAGAACAGCAGGTGTGACTCGACAGCGGCGGACAAAGAGAAGGTGAGGAGCAGGGATTCGCTGTAATAGACCCACAATTCCGATTTAACAATTAATCACGGTAAGTAATCTCGATTTAATTGCTATCCGTTCGTACTGATCATTTAGTTGCAAGGGACTTGAGTTTGAATGTCTGTTGAAATATTAAGGTGTACCTGGATCATGTCACCCTTTAGTCTCCTTTGTTTGTGGTTTAAATAAATTCAATTGTACGTCATCCAGCTAGGAATAGTTTTTTTAGAAGCTATTATGTTTTTCTTATAGAAGAAATATAAATATTTTTGAGCAACAAATCATTTCCGACTTGCTCTCTTCCTCTACAGTGCAGTCTCCACATCCACGCGTCCTACAGCACCTCGCTGAAGCTGAACGTTCCCATGCTGCCCCTCACCGAGCCCAATGCGGTGGGGCTGATCCTGGCGCACGGTAGGCCGCTCTGTTCCCGCCGGATGTCTGAACTGTTGTCCCCAGTCCGCCGAACCGCCTGTGTGTCTCCGCAGGCAGCGTGGGGGACGCCATGTCGATGTCGACGCCGGACGTGTACGTGTCCGATGACGGCGGCTACTCCTGGCAGCTGGCGCTCGAAGGCCCCCACCACTACGCCATCCTGGACTCCGGCGGCCTGCTGGTGGCGGTGGAGCACAACGCCCTGCCCGTCTCCACCATCAAGTGAGTGGGCATCATTTGGGCATATATACGATCTGGGCTGTGTTCTGTGTTAAGGTTTTAGGTTTTAGCTAATTCACAGAGCATGGTTCCAAACCTAGTTGTGGAACCTCGGCGGGGTAAAATGTAGTGGATTAGAATAGGGCTTTATGAATGATTATGACATGTCACAATATGATATTGATTATACGATATTTTGTGGTGTGGTACAATATTTTGTTAGTGTGGCAGTAGCCTAGCGGGTAACACACTCGCCTATGAACCAAAAGACCCAGGTTCAAATCCCACTTACTACCATCGTGACCCTGAGCAAGACACCCTGAGTGTCTCCAGGGGGGGACTGTCCCTGTAACTACTGATTGTAAGTGGCTCTGGATAAGGGCGTCTGGTAAATGCTGTAAATGTAAATTTTCTGGTTCTTTCCCTTGAACAGGTTCTCTACTGATGAAGGACAGTGCTGGCGTCTGTACAACTTCACCGACGAGCCGATCTTCTTCACCGGGCTGGCGTCCGAGCCGGGGGCTCGCTCCATGAACGTCAGCCTCTGGGGCTACCGCGAGACCTACTTCTCGCAGTACTGGGTGTCGGTCACCATCGACTTCCGCGAGCTGCTCACCCGGGACTGTGAGTTCGCCTCGGAGACCGCGATGCGCCCCGTGCTCTGCGCCGACCTCGTATGACCTTAATGTGTAATCTGGCCTGCCAGGTCAGGAGGGCGACTACGTGGAGTGGCTGGCGCACTCTGACGACATCAGCGACCCCACTGACGGGTGCATGCTGGGGTACAAGGAGAAGTTCCTGCGGCTCCGCAAAGATTCTGTGTGCTGGAACGGCCGGGACTACGCCATCAACAAGCAGCCCTCGCCTTGCCCCTGCACGCTTGATGACTACCTCTGGTAGTATAGCTCTCCGAGAGCTTAATTTTTTGCGATTTTTCACATCAACTTCAAATTCTTCCAGTTATACATACATCATGATCGTATTGTGGAGAACTGTCCTGCAAAGTATTGATTGTTGCAGCGTTATCGTTATTGTTGGCGGTAGTTATTACACCTGTTCTTATTACTCACTTAAGTCTGAGTTCAGAATAATTTGCCATAATTTCGAGAAAATGTTTTTTATTTTTTTTTTAAATACATCGGTTTGCTGGCTGGTTCTTGCATTATTCCATAAATTCAGTTTAAATCCAGTATAACCTATACATCTATTGACACATTATTTACCACATAACATATACATGACTTAAGAACAAATGTATTGATGTCTTTTGCCTTGCTGCTACCTCTGGTGGTAGAAATGAATATTCACAGCTGCTGTGTGGGTTTACTGCGGTATTGAGCGTGGACGACAGTAAGTAATTAATAAAGTCCGTATTTAGGAGTATAAACTGCTGGAATAGGTTTTTAGTGGCGGTACCTTGAGGCCCAGATGTTCCCGGACGTGGTACATATATAAAGGAGTTGAGAGTACCACAGAAGGACAACTCTAGGGCACTTTGTAGGGCACTTTATTGAGAAGGACATCTGCAGAATGTTGTGATTTATGGCTCTGGAGGAGGGGAAAAAAAAAAAAAAAAATCTCTCTCCCGCCTTTCTGCAGTGACTTTGGGTACTACCGGGAGGAGAACAGCTCAAAGTGCCTGGAGGAGCCGGACCTCAAGGGCCGAGTGCTGGAGTTCTGCCTGCACGGCAAGAAAGAGCAGCTGGTGACGACCGGGTACAGTGCCGAGAAGGGCTTGGTCTTAAATAATGTTCGCGCAAGTTTGGTTGCCCTAGGCAACCTTTTTCACTCCGTGTGAGACTGTGTGACCACTTCTGAATAGCATCCGTGTGACACCCGTTCTGCAGGTACCGGAAGATTCCGGGGGATAAGTGTGTAAACGGGGAGCAGCCGCAGCGCAAGGAGGTCGACCTCAGTGCGAAGTGCGTCAGCGACCTGCTGGGCCCGGAGCTGCTGGTGGGGTCCCTTCTCAAAGCAGGTCCACGTGAGAAGAACGCAGAACCGAGCAGGAGTAAACGACGGCTGTTCTCTCTTCCCCCCACAGAAGGACGGCCAGCCCTCCAGCTCCGCCCCTGTTATAGCCTCCGTCATCGTTATCCTGCTGATCAGCGCCGTCGTTGCCGTTCTGTTTGTGAAGAAGTACGTCTGTGGAGGAAGGTCAGTGCCTCATCACGCTCCGCTTTTTTTGTACTGGAGTGAATATTTGATCGTTTAGGATATTTTGGTGTTAATCAGAGGTGAAACTTAATCTAGATCTGTCATAATTTATCTTTTAATTGTAAAAAATGTAAATCTGACTGGACAACACAGTCTGGAAAATTGCATGGTTTTGATTGGCTGGCGTTTTTTTTCCCCGCCCCATTTGAAGATAATGTGAAGAACTTTAGTAAAACAAACATACTGTCCAATGTGTTTATCTTGACTTAAATAATTTAAAATTCAGTCATATGGCCCTGATATTGAGTGTGTGTTCACATTGCAATTTATATGATATTTGATGCAGTAAGAATATCATGCTGTTCTATGTCTTGTCCTCCCCTCTACAGGTTCCTGGTTCACCGGTACTCTGTCCTTCAGCACAACGCCGAGGCTAACGGTATAGACGGGGTGGACGAGCCCCTGGACACTGGCGTAGGAGCCTCCGCCAAGATAGAGTTCCACGACGACTCTGATGAAGTACTTTTTTTTTTTTTACCCCCGCTCAGTGAACATTCCAGTCGTCTAGATCAGTGGTTCCCCACCAACCCCAATTCCTTCCTGCATGCAACCATTAAAATGACAAAATTTATTAATTACAGATTTATGAAATTAATGAATTAAAAACAAAAAAAAAAAGTTAGGCCCGACCTGGGCAGGATTCAACTCGACCCGACCCAACTGTTACGCTGTGTGGTGCAAATAAATGACAGTCAGCGTGTGTTTCTCTATATTTCTATACAGTATATCTATACAGCCACATGACCCTGTGAGCCCTTGCAATGCTCCGCTTTTTAAAAGCCCGGTTTTCTTTGTGCACGCTAGACAATGAGCTCTAGACAATGAGGGGAATGAAATGGCTTCCATTTTAATTATCCCGTCTCTCTCGCAATAATTACATTTACAGTATTTATCAGACGGCCTTATCCAGAGCGACTTACAATCAGTACTTACAGGGGACCGTTCCCCTGCAACTTATAATTAAAACGAATCATCTGACGATGGTAGCCGAGAATTACTAATCAAACGATGAACCTTTTAATAAAACAATCACATGGAAAGGCTTGGTACTATAGACCGGAAGTTCGGGGCCAAGATTTACAGCTATAGTCTACGTAGCCTTCAGGGCAATACAGAGTTTTGATTTATCCTATTGGAAATTTAAATGCTCACAAATCAGCAAAGAAGGGAACCACTGGTATGGATCATACTGAAGCAGGAGAATTATCAGCTTCTGGATGTAAATTCTGCACCTCCATCACTCTGTGGCTTGACTGTAGAAATGAAGGTGGTTCCTGACTGAGCTGTTTCTGTGCAGGACCTTCTGGAATAGGGCGAAAAGCTCCAGAAATGCGGCAGGGGTGAGGCCAGAGATTGCAGCGCTCCACTTCAAGCACATGCTTACTTCCCGACTCCACCACTCCAGCCTTCACTTGCATCCATCGTCCAGTCCGCCTTTTGTCCTGGTGTGGGAGGAGCCTCTGGCTGAGCCACACCCCCACTAGTAACAGGGTGGAGAACTGCATCAGATTTTAGCTTTTAAAGTCTTACTTGTCAAAGGGGTCCTTTCCTGTTTCTACTACTACTTTTTTTTTTCCCTCATTTTTAAAGAGGAAACGGACTTAATTATGTTCTCTTTGGATTTGTCCACTTCCTGTCAAGTTAAGTGGAAGTGAAATGAATATGAATCATCATGCCAGCAGAATCGGATCCTCTTTCATGGTTTAAAAAAAAAAAATTATCATTTTTTCTAGGTTTAATATTTATTTTGAATTGGTTTTAGGGGGCTGTGCGGTTTGAATATATATATAATATAAAAAGACGTATATGTCTCTGTCTTTAGTGTAATAAGCAATAAAGTGCTTAGATGCAGAGGTTTACTGAGCTGGAATCGGTCCAAACAATGTCTGTATGAGGTAACGGAGAGCAGGGAATTACTGTGACTGTTGTAATGGGGATATGAATTTTAGAAATGCTTTAAAAAAAAAAACAGATTTATATTCATCACTTACCCAACAGGTTCTAACTGTTTATGTCCACCCTGAAGTCTCCATTTAAAGTAGTTTTCTAGATTTACAGGATGTACATTTGTAATTGTGACGTTCCGCCCGACATTTTCTGTAGAATCTTCACTTATTTAATATAAAGAGTAGTCTTCCCACGATATGTGCATCATCCTGTTTGAGTGGTTTTCTAGGGGGCCTGACTTCAGGACCCTGTGTGAAGGTGTCCCTTCAAGTGCCTGTCATGGAGGTGTGGTCTGTGCCTTCACAGCTGGTATTTAAAAAAAAAAAAAAACTTTAATAATAGATCAAGGACATGAGATCTGGTTGCCCCTCCTTGGATTTGGTTTCTGTGGGACGTCCATTCCCGAAACTTTTAAACAAAAGACTGCTCCTGTACACGATCCCTGGTGGCTTCCTGGGTACTGGTACACAATTGTACACAGACGTGACACCCCCACCCAATAATGTTTAATAAAACTCCTAATGTGTTCTAGCGTTTCTGTAATGCCTTTGCAATAATTCTCGATTGGCTGTTTTCTATTTCTATTCATTGTGTATTTGCACTTGAACCTTGTTTGGCTGCTGTTCGGTTTCAGGGTTTTAGGTTTTCACTGGCCAACCTGATGTTTGGAAATCGCTGTACATAACGTTAATTGTGTCTGCTCTGTAAATAATTCTGATGTTCCATTTTTCCCCCCCTTTTTGTTCTGTATATTTGAAACTATATGCTATTGGCTCAAAAAATAAATTTATGATTACATTTCTCACATGACATTGTGATTTAAAATGTGTGTTATTAAAATAATACTGAAATTCAGAATTACTGCAGAATTAGACACTTTGATCCAAGCCTACAATGTGATTTCCCAGGACGCGCAGTTTCAGTGTCTGTAGCTTTAAATGCTAAAGAGGAGGAGAGAGGCGGGACAAGGACGAGAGCGGCCTATAGAAGTTGAGGGGTATTCACGGAAATTATCAACACCGTTCACCAACAACAATGTTTTTTGACATTGGAAGTCCTGTCTGTGTTTTTCCAGAAAAAAATAAAATGAAGCCACTGGTTCTTCAGAGTCTCACGTGACCAAACAAACAAAAAAACATTTGTGCTCATTTTGACATCCAATCACAGAGCAACTGCAATGCTTCACACGTTTGGAAGCAATGACGGTGGGTGGAGATAATGTTTTAGGGGAGGGGTGGGAAATTCTCTGGGGGCATGAGAAATGGGAGGTAACCTTTCCCCTTATGATGTCAAAAGGGGACAAAATTCCAGATCAGACAGTCTTAGCCGCCGCTCTGAACGCCGAGGCAGAATGACCAAAGCACTCTTTACATCTATCACCATTTCTGGCCACTGCAGGACCATAGACAGGCCGGGGGAACTCGTATTAATGTTAAATAATCTCACTAAGTCACATTCTCATGATGGGTAACCTTTAATGATGCAGTGGAGTTGTGAAACAATATTTTACAAGGATAGGCAAAAAAAATAAAAAATGCATGGCTGCATTAACAGCAGATCTGAACCTTCATACTCTGTAGAGAAAATTGTCATCTTTGTCATAGAACTCCCGCCCTTTCTGCACTGCTGGACTGGGCTTTTCAGACAGGTTCTGGCTAAGATCTTCTAATTCTTTCTCTGAAAACACCACTCCATCCCAGACCTCATCTTCTCCTTTCTTCAGTTCCACCTGACCTTCAGGGACCTTCTGTTGCAACTGTCCTTCAGGTAAAGTGCTTGACTGGCTGCTATTGACCAGGGCGTTTGAGGGTTGGGAGGACCTGGGGGAAACCGATGTAAGTCCACCAGTGGAACCCTCCTCTCTCACCAGTACGGGTCCTTGGCTGGACGCGGGGACCAGCGATGCTTCAGTTCCGGAGGCAAGCGTGGTTGCGGGGATCCCGCCAGGCAGTTGCCGGCGCTGCCCCCCCGAGAGCGACAGCTGTTTATTTCTGGCCAGCGCCACAGTGTCCTGCTTCAGCCGCCTTTCTGGACGCGGAACAAACTTGCTGCGGAGGACGCGCAACGCCTCCTCCTGGCTGACCGAGAAGCCCTCTGCTAGTCGCTCTAGCGTCCAGTGTTCTGGCGACTCCTGCTTCAGATACCTAATAGACCACAAGAAAATATGAATGTTCCATATCAAAGTCAAAGTCAACTTTATTCTCAATTCTGCCACAAGGTGCCACTGAGCAAAGTACCATCCCCTACACACTTCCCTGTCATGGCTGCCCACTGCTCACCAAGGGTGATGGTTAAATGCAGAGGACACATTTTGTTGTGTCACCGTGTGCTGTGCTGCAGTGTTTCACAATGAAAATCACTTCACTTTCACTTAAACAGGCTGGCACCTTTGGATAAATTTGTCCTCTGCATTTAACCATCACCCTGAGTGAGCAGTGGGCACCATGACAGGCGCCCGGGGAGCAGTGTGTGGGGACGGTGCTTTGCTCAGTGGCACCTCGGCGGATCGGGATTCGAATTACTGTAAACATAAGTACATTATTTAATATGATTAAGTGAAAACCTAGAAGATGTCACATTAGAAGAGACAATACCAAACAAATAGTTTTTAGCATGGCAGTGCATTTTTATTTTTTAATTCCTTTTCATTTGTGCATCATTCGCCACTTTAAAAAGCACGTCGGTTTTTCAATTGCTGCATCCGATAAATTGTGAAAATGGCAAATAATTCAGTCGCTCTTTAGACGATATTCAGTTTCAAAATACCCCCCCCCCCCATTCCAGCCCAAAACCAACATTATTATCTACAGCTTTCACAAGTGTAAAAGTGCATGATGTACACTGATTTACATACGATGAAAGGCGCTACTATTCAAGTAAATTTAATTCCCTGTCTTTCAGTTTGGGACTTTGAAACGTCGCACGCAGTCAAGAAATTGGACGAGCGGATGAATTGTTTAGCATTTTCGAACTTTTTCGGCTGCAGCAATTGAAAAACCAACGTGTGTTCGTAAGTTCACAGACTTGCATGACTTTGTGAAAGTGGTGATTTCTACGATTTTGTGTGATGAGCAAACGAAAAATCCAGCGACGAACTGCGAATGTCTGTCCAACACAGAGTTTCACCGCTAACTTTTCTGAGATGTCGAACAGCCGGTATTCACCTGATTTGTTGAATGGCGTCCCAGGTAAGTTTCCTTTCTGGGGGTCCGCGAGGGCCAATCCCCCGCCGGATCCTGTGAAACCGCTCCGACTTCAGCCTCCTCTTCTCTATTCTACAAAAAAAAACAAAAAACATTTACATTTAAAGCATTTATTAGATGCCCGGTAGCCTACTATCACCCTTATATGTGTTTTCTTTATTTTCATGACCATTTACGTTGGTAGATTCTCACTGAAGGCATCAGAACTATGAATGAACACATGTGGAGTTATGTACTTAACAAAAAGTGGAGATCTGACCTCCACAGTCACCGGACCTGAACCCAATCCAGATGGTTTGGGGTGAGCTGGACCAACAAGTGCTAAACACCTCTGGGAACTCCTTCAAGACTGTTGGAGAAGCATTTCAGGTCACGACCTCTTGAAGCTCATCGAGAGAATGCCAAGAGTGTGCAAAGCAGTTATCAGAGCAAAGAAACTAGAATATAAAACATGTTTTCACTTATTTCACCTTTTTTTGTTAAGTACAGAACTCCACATGTGTTGATGCCTTCAGTGAGAATCTACCAATGTAAATGACACTTCACTTCACTTTTTAGAAATGGTCATGAAAATAAGAAAACACATTGAATGAGAAGGAGATTCCAAGCCTGTATTTTTTGTATGAATGTGTGTGTGTGTGTGTGTGTGTATCTCCGACCCGCACAGCTGATCTCCATCATATCTAAACTGACCCCACGATGGCCTCGATCTTGTCCTCCACGCCTTCCAAGTCCAGGCCTCCCGGGTCTGAGTCTCCGTGCCTTTGACTCCACCGCCTGGCGTCACGGCTGGCCGGCCTGTAACTCCAGCCGGGGAAACCACCGAGCTTGGACGCCAGGCAGTGGATCACTCTGGTGGGCAACGACATCCGTGGCGGCCGATGGATTCTGACGGAATCGGAACAGCGAAACACGGCGTCCTACAAATGAGTGAACCTGCGGAGACCCACGTGTCCACATGACAACAAGCTGTCGGACTTCACTTCCGGCTTCCGGTAATTTTCTTTAAAAAACGGAATTATGTCACAGGCCAGGAATTTAACACATGTGTATTTATTAAACGCGTTGACGGTTTACTGATATTTTAACGACAATCGCGTTGTGTTTTGATTATTTGTTTAAATTAATTATCGCTCTGTCGCGCAAGCGCGTCGCTCCGTTCATTTTGCGCCACCGCGTGTCCAAAAAAAAAGAAAACGCCGTCAAAGTCAAAGTCAAAGTAAACTTGATTGTCATCTCTTCTATATATTGTACAGATATACAGAGAGACGAGAAGACGTGGCTCCAGTTTACACAGTGCAACATAAAAAATAGACAGCACATGGAATAAAATATATAAATAAATAGGACACAAAATATACATTTTAGCTAAAAATGAAGTGTTTAAAAAGTGACCAGTGATATATACATGTTTACCGACTGGTTGGCGTACAGTTTGTAAATCTCGACATTTTTCTTATTCTTGGTTTCAGTGCAAAATGAAGAGGTAGTCCGTGTATCAGCATGTGCATAACTGCAGCAATGAGGTGTAAAGTGCAGAGGTGCAACAGAGTTAGTCCACAGTGCTAGTGTGTGTGGGGGGAAGTATGAGCGCAGGTAGTGTGTTCAAGAGCCTGATGGCTTGTGGGAAGAAGCTATCACGCATCCTGGATGATCATTTCAATGAAATGCATGACATCGACTGACTACAAATTCTATTCTGGAAAATTAAATGAATTATTACTGCTGCTTTGTACAAAAAAAAACAACACCTGGTTTCATTTCCAGTACAGGGCTAACAAAATTTCTTATTTAGCCCATAATCACATACAGTTTGTCTCAATGGGCTTTGACAGGCCCTACAGCACATGGTAAATTTGTGTAATACATGAGGCAAGATCATTTGAACAAAAGTTGTCATAGTGCAAACGTCATTGAAATGGAGAATGTGAAATGAACAATTGACACGAGAAGATTTTTTACATTTTTACAGCATTTACCAGACGCCCTTATCCAGAGCGACTTACAATCAGTAGTTACAGGGACAGTCTCCCTGGAGCAACTTAGGGTTAAGTGTCTTGCTCAGGGACACAATGGTAGTAAGTGGGAATTGAACCTGGGTCTCCTGGTTCACAGGCGAGTGTCTTACCCACTAGGCCACTACCACCCTAGAAGATGCCCTCCTAGACCATGGTCACAGATTTCTTGGATGTCCAGTGGACTCCACCTGTCCCCACCTGTCCAGGACAGAAGACAGAGCTGACACACAGAAAGACAAACTCAATTTAGCAGTACAGGGTAAACCAGGCTGATACGAGTTGAGTGACTACTGATTATGCAATGATTAGCACCACCATACAATTATCTTAGTTGTTTCAATTTTAATATATTAAATTAACTGAGGTTTCGATGTAATTCTTCAATAGACTTCAATAGGGTGGTAGTAGCCTAGTGGCTAACATACGCACCTATGAACCAGAAGACCCAGGTTCAAATCCCACTTACTACCATTGTGTCCCTGAGCAAGACACTTAACCCTAAGTTGCTCCAGGGGGGGACTGTCCCTGTAACTACTGATTTTAAGTCGCTCTGGATAATGGCGTCTGATAAATGCTGTAAATGTAAATGTAAACTGTATTATAACAGTCACGTGCTGTATATTGGTTTGTTTAACCATAAGCGCAATTTTGCAATAATTCCTCGATAGAAGTGCATGTAACATTGTCTAGTGCGTCCACCGTGTGCCTGAACATAGTTTAGTACAGTTTGTATTGACTCTGATGCTCTTCTGTCCCTTGCCCAAGGCTTATTATTGTCATCGCATAAGATGCATTCAGCGATTAAAACCGAAGCGCCGTTCGGCCGCGCTCGGCGCCGTTCGGCTCGGCTCGGCCGGCCGGTCACGTGCTCAGCGCCGGCCCCCTTTGTCGGCCGCGGCCCTCGTTAGCGCCATTTTGTCCGCACACTGTGGTGATTGGGTTTTGGAGAGCTGCACTGGAACCAATCAGAGGGGAACCGGACAGCGGAGGAACGGTAAAAGGGTGCGCGGCTCGGGAGGGGATGGCGGCTGACAGCGCGGATTGGTTTGTCGCTGGCCAACCAAATGAGTAATTCGGATAAATGCAGGAATCGGAGCGACAACGCGCCGTTTACGAGCGGCTGGTTTAGGGAAACTGCAACAGAAGACGCGGCGCGTTCAGCTATTGTTTGGGTGGCGACGACGGTTCGCTGTTTAAAAAAAAAAATCCCCAAACAAAACGTATATAGTCGCGCATTTTACCCCGAGCTCGCCAACCAGCTATGGCGACGTAACAATCTATGTGGTCGGGATTCCAGCAGTTAAATAAACCAGCACAGTAAATAAACTAGCAGTAAACTGGAAATGGCTGTTTGTTACGTCTGGCTCGTTTGGCTGAACACTGAGCTCCAATTTCAAAGCGCCGAAAGCAAACCAGGTCGTCATTCGCGTTGGATCGCCGCAATTCTCATAGAACGCCGATTGCAGAACCGTTTTATCGACATTTTATTCATGCGCACGTCCGACTCTTTTCAATAAAAGCAAATAATTGCACATTGACCCGAATTATTCTGTGTTGCCAGATTGGGTAGTTTTGAATTAAAAAGAATTCTGGCATTTTCTTCAGAATGGGTTAAAAGCAACAACCTTCTTATTTAATTGTGCTGCAATAAATGGTAGGGGCAGTTGAAAACATATTTGATTACTTCGGCCTGGCTATGTGTGTGTGTTTTTTTTTTTTTTTGGTTTGCTTAAACAATCATGCACCTGGCAACCTCGGACATGCGCTAGCATTAGCCTTTCAACCGAGCCAAGTGTTCATTGTTCAAAATTCTGGTTACTTAACTTTAATACGTGTCCCTGTCTTTAGCTTTTTTTAATGCTAAATTTTCAAGGCAAACCAAACCCACTGCGAGTGGATGAGGTAGCCGTGATAACACTCAGCTAGTTGCCTGCACTGTTTCATTTCTCGTGTCTTGGTGATGTTTAACACCCGCCTTGTTCACCCTCCAACCACAGGTAAGGGAGGCCTTTTGTTGTGACTGGAAGGAAGGGGCATCATGGAGCAGTTCGCCGCCACCAGCAGCGGGGAGCAGATCGTGGTCCAGACGGCCAATGGGCAGATCCAGCAGCAGGTGGGAGGGCGGGACTTCCGGCTCACCTTTGTTTACGTAGCGACATTCGAACAGAACCAGAGAGGGTTTTAGCGTAAAAGTGTTTTTTTTTTTTTTTTTTTTTCTTCAAAGCCAAGAGGAATTTGTACCAAAAATCTTGCCATTGTCACTATCATAATATTAATTAACATTTTTGTGTCATTTAATGCTGCTTTTGCAGTATTCTAGGTTGGTTTTATGATCCGTAGCCTAGGCAGTCCAGTGCAGTAGTCTTTTATCGTACACGTGTGTTTTGTTCTGGTGCTTTCTTCAGCGTACACGCTGCAGATGGCACCATGTTGAAACATAAAGGGGGTGAGAAAAAAATCTGTGCAAAGTGTGGGCCTTCTGGTTCTTGAACTGCTGCTGTGAACTGGAAGTGAATGGCCCCGCAAGTGGGCGCCAACCTGGTAACGTGCCGTTGTCTTCAGGCGCAGGGCACAGTGACCACTGTGCAGCTGCAGACTGAGACGCCTGTCGCCACGGCGGCAGGCCAGCAAGTGCAAACCCTCCAGGTAGTTGTGTGCAATCTGTCCTGCATGCATGCCATTGTTGCCCAGCATGCTTCAGACGTCTTGTCACCGTGCTGCATGTCTACAGCGACGGACCAAGCCCTTCGCTTTAGGCACGACTGTTGCTGGATCCGCGGCTCTTTGCTCTCCTTGTGGTGGACCTTAAATATTGAGAGCTATTAGGAATACGCTGTTTGTGCAGCTATATGGCGTTTGGTTGGCTGCTGTGTGTGCTGTCTGTTGGCTATGCTGAACATGGTCGAGCAGCAGGCTGTGTTTTTTTTTTTTTTCTTCTTCTGTTATATCATCCCATTTCCCATCGCTGCTGAATGTAGTCGTCTTTTTTTTTTTTTTTGCATTTAACATAACGTCTTAAATATTCAACCAGGCTAATGGCTTCTGTCTGTTTTCCTGCCAGGTCCAAGGGCAACCTCTGATGGTGCAGGTGAGCGGAGGACAGCTCATCACATCCTCGGGGCAACCCATCATGGTGCAGGCCATGTCCGGGGGCCAGGGCCAGACCATCATGCAGGTCCCGGTGTCTGGGGCCCAGGGCCTGCAGCAGGTGAGGTGCATCTCCCAAGCAGCAGTATTACTGTAGCTCAGGCTGGCCAGACCAAATCTAAGAAGGGTTTTCTTATGTAACGTATCCTCCCACAAAAGCTGCCTTTGTCATATTAAGAGGCCATCTCACAGCCTAAGAGTGACATTTACAGGGTACCTACAGAAAGGTTCCTAGAAAAGTCATGGAATTTGAAAAGAGAATTTTCCAGGCCGTGAAAAGTTGTAGAATACGAAATACACATATAAAGTTCTGGAAAAGCAAGTGAAATCTGATTGATACAGGAATGCATAACATAAAGCATATAGTTCCTGTAGCAAAGTTACTTTTCTATGTATAAAACTAGCACAGGTCTGTATTATCTTTGCTGCCTTTACGTAGTGAACCACGTCACGTTGTGCTGCGTGTGTCGCTTCCATGTGTCTCCTTTTAAAACCATGTACATTACTGCTGATTATCTATGCCCGAACTTGATGCGTGTCCATTTCACTCAGGCTGCGCGAACGTAGAGGAAGGAACACTGTCGTTTATGTTGTCCTAAGTTTAGCTTTGCAATTTGCTGGAAATTTGACTCCTGTAATTTTTTTTCTTTTCTTTTCATGTATTTACATATTTAGTCATTGAAAAGTCATGGAAATTCTTTTGTAGAAATATGAAATAAGCCTGCATTTAGTTGATGTGGCAGGTTAATAGTAACATTGCTTGAAATGTTTGAAGGCCACGCCTGTGTTTTTACTCCTCGATGTTGCACCGTGGTTGCTTTCTGTCTCTTGTGTCAAGTCTCGTTCCCTTCTGCGTAGATCCAGCTGGTGCAGCCTGGGCAGATTCAGCTGCAGGGTGGTCAGACCCTTCAGCTGCAGGGTCAGCAGGGCCAGGCTCAGCAGATCATCATCCAGCAGCCCCAGACGGCCATCACCGCCGGGCAGAACCAGGTCGGGCTCTTCTAACAGCCTCGGTACCTCGGTGTGATGCTCATTATTTCACTCTCATCACTAATGTAAAAAACTTCTGTAGGGACAGCAGATCACCGTGCAGGGACAACAAGTAGCTCAGACGGCGGAAGGCCAGACCATCGTTTACCAGCCGGTTAATGCAGATGGTACAGTGCTGCAACAAGGTATGTATCATTTTTTGCTTTTATATCGGTCTTGGTGCAGAATTACAGCCACTTTGATCCAGTCCCACAATGAGGATTTCCCAGGGCGCGCCTTTTCGGTGTCTGTAGCTTTAAATGGTAATGAGATGGAGAGCAGCCTACAGAACTTGAGGGATGTTTGGGCCAGACAGGAAGTAGTGTCTGCTTTTTTCAAGAAAAAATCTAATTAACCCACGTAAACTTTTGAAGCCATGACGGTCAATGGAGAATGTTTTAGGTAGGAAATTCTCTGGGTGGAAAAGGATGAGAAACGGGAGGTAACCTTTCCCCTTATGACATCATAAGGGGACAAATTCCAGATCCGACCGTCTGAGTTGCCGCTCTCTGAAAGGTGAAGCAGAATGACCAAAGCACTCTTTACACCTGTCGCCATTTCTAGCCACTGCAGGACCCTAGGCAGACTAGGGGAACTCGTATTAATGTTAAATAATCTCACAAAGTCACATTTTCATGATCGGGGACCTTTTAATGAAAAGTATTATGGATAAATTAGGAATTATAAAGAAATTAAAATAATTGTGTTTTTTTTTTTTGAACACAGGGATGATCACTATCCCAGCTGGAACCTTGGCTGGCACTCAGATTGTGCAGGCAGGGGGCGCCAGCACCTCTACCACCAATAGCCAGGGCACGGTGACAGTCACTCTGCCTGTCTCAGGCAACATGGTCAGTCCTGGTGGAATGGTCATGGTAAGACCCCCGAGCGAGGTATCTTGAGCATCTTTTTATCTCTCCTTTCAAACTCACCAGAGGTGGGGCTGGCATGGACGTTTATACACACTAAACATCATTTTGCTAGTTTAGAAGTGGTACCGACTGCGATTCACCTTCTTGCACAGAGGCTTTTTTGGGGTTGTAGGGTGTTCGATTAATAAATAAAAATAAAAAAAATTAATCCAGAATTTTTTTTTTTTTTTTAATGTGACATTGCTTGAATGCTTGAGTCCTAATGAAATCCACTCTTCCTTGTTGTGCTCAGATGGTACCGGGCGGTGGGACTGTACCCACCATCCAGAGAATCCCCTTGCCAGGGGCCGAGATGCTAGAAGAGGAGCCTCTGTACGTGAACGCCAAGCAGTACCACCGCATTCTCAAGAGGCGGCAGGCCCGCGCCAAGCTGGAAGCTGAGGGCAAGATTCCCAAAGAGCGCAAGGTGGGGGGGTGGGAGGCCGACCAAAGCGTTGAACCTGAACTCCTCCGCGTATGACCGTTGGTGACTCGTTCTTTGCTTTTGGCAGAAATACCTCCACGAGTCACGCCACCGGCACGCCATGCAGCGCAAGCGAGGGGACGGCGGCCGCTTCTTCTCACCCAAAGAGAAAGAGGAGATGGCTCTGGCGGCCATGCAGGTGAGAAACCAGCAGCAGCAGCAGCAGACTTGCATTGTGAAGAAGGAAGATTCCCACGTGGCCCTGGACCTCTGCTCCCAGTGGATACGTCAGGCCGGCCTATCGGTGGCTCCGCCTGCTCAGCAACGCTCCCTCTAACCAGGCCTTCTGGTGCTGCTGTGTGTCTTGTAAATGTTTCTGAAGGTCAGGAGGTGTCGGACGCCATCGTGCCACATCTTCTTTCGCTGCTATTGACCTAAACCAGGGTCCTGTTGTTATATAGTTTTAGCCATGAGCTGTGCGAGACTCCTGCCGGTTGTAAATGCTGAAAGAACACCCACCCCCCTTTTTCTTTCTTTTTGGTATCTTTTATGTAAATGAATTAAAATATTTGCATAATTTTCTATATAAACCTGTGTGTTTTTGTTCACGCCACTGTTCTCCGGCTTGCCTTGTTTTATGCTTTTTTTTTATTATGAAGGCAGCCGTCATGCTGGGGTGGCTTGAATTCTTCTCAAAGGTCTTTACGGGGCAGCAACTCTTAGTCTTGATGTACTGCTGCTTTTGCCTCTTTCTTCTGCTTTTCTATTTATGGCGATGATGCTATTTATATTCACTATTTTGCAGGCCTGTAAAAATGAAACGTCCGCTTCATTTTCAAAACTAACACATGAAATAAATGGCTCAGCAGAGGCAACAACGTTTTGTAGGTTCTGGATTATTATTATTAGAACTTTTTGTGGGGGGTGCAAAAGAGCTGAGCCGCACAATTCACTTTTCATGCTCTCCTTGGAACTTTTGTTTCTTATATTTTCCCATCATGCACCTTGTTTGTAAAGATTGATTAAAATGTCTTGACATGGTGTAAAGGTTGCTCATGTAACATTCATATTTTGTACAAGAGGAAGTAAACGTTGAATGAAGATTCCATATCTGCATGTTAATGTGGGTGATCAGTGAAAGGGAACTTATGAAGAGATGATCTGAAACTGTTGTATTATTTGACTGTAGGAGCAGCAGGAACAGGCGCAGGCCGCAGACGAGACCGTGGCCCAGATGATCCGCGTTTCATAGCGGCGGCATCGTGTCACCACACCTGACCAAACCCCCCCCCCCCGCCCAGACACCAGCACTGCCGTCCCCCTGGCCGCCCTGGTCCCTGTAGCCACTGTCCATATCCGACTATCCCCTCCCCCGACACACACATAGCACCGTCTTCCAGATCTGGTGAAGCAGCGGGCTGAGCGTCTGATTGGTGGAGGGGGGCTGCTTCAACAAAGCAGACAAAGCTGGGACATCTGTCTGTTCTGTAGAGGAGGAAGACAGGATTGGAACAAGATGGGACTGTCGGGATTTTTAAAAGTTATTACCACGTGTACGTCTTGGTTTTATTTTCTTTGGACCCTTAGTTTTTATGATTTGTTAAATGTGACTTGTTCAAAGCTGCCCTCTCTGTAAATATGATATTTTCACTGATGTTGTTTGTGTGTGTGTGTGTGTGTGTGTGTGTGTTGTATTGTGCATTGTACTAATGAACTGGATATGAACCCTGGAAATAAGAGTCGATTCCCAAGGAACATTCTTGTTTTTCAAAATTCATCTCTGTAGATGTGAGGTAACCATCAGGTTCATGTGTATGTGTCTGCACATCACCGACTGCAACTGAACATGAGGGAAAACAACTGAGTAGATATTAGCAATATTATGTACACTTTAAAAGCTATTTTAATTCAAACTAGAGTTGGGGGAACATTTTTGTCCTTTGTACCATCGCTCTGCCAACTCGCCATGGTGCATCCTGGTTCCATGCACAGGACTTTATGGCAGGAGAAAGCAGTCAGAGATTGCATTTTATTCAAAGCTTTATTTTGCAAAGGAATGAGACAATCTTTTGCAGATTATATATAGTTGTATACTCTCCGTTTCAACTGAATTGTAGACATCTGTCTGCAAAGTGGTTTCTTTTCCTTAAAATGGCCACCTTGACCTCCTTATGCTGCGAGGCCGTAAAGCTGAGATACCTGCAGGTCACACTGAGCTGAATCCTGGGGTCACGGGGAACAAAATACTTCCTATGCCCCCCAGCCTGATGGCTCAGTAACATTTAATTCACCAGTAATATTCACCGGTCACTTGGTAAGAGTAAGCAAGTGGCTAAAGTCTCACACTGCCCCATATTATTATTATTTTTTAAAGAACCAAAGCAGACAGATAGAAGGTTAATAAGAAAGAAACAAGACACACATATACATACATACACATAGAGGTGAGTTCCCAGAGGTGTTTAGCACGAAACCATCTGGATTGGGTTCAGGTCCGGTGACTGGAGGCCAGGTCTCCACTTTTTGTTAAGTACATAACTCCACATGTGTTCATTCATGGTTTTGAGGCCTTCAGTGAGAATGTACTTATGTAAATATTAATGAAAATAAAGAAAACACGTTGAATGGGAAGGTGTGTCCAAACTTTTGGCCTGTACTGTGTGTGTGTGTGTGTGTGTGTGTGTGTGTGTGTGTGTGTGTGTGTGTGTGTGTATATATATATATATATATATATATATATATATAGTGTCTTATTTCATATATAAGAGTTTATATGTAGAATTTTAAATAAATGTAGCAATGTGTAATAGATATGCAGCGTGAGTAATAGTTGACTGTTGAAAAACAGCGATTGGCTCGTGTTCGCGTAGGCCCCGCCCACTCCCCGCCCACTTCCCGCCCACATGTCCAGGTAGCGCTGCCGCTGCTGGACGTTTCGTGCGCAGTGAGGACGACAGCTGAGCGCTCGGCTGTCCGCGGACGTCACATCCACACAAACACCGTCCGACCTGATCTTTTTTCTTTTTTTTTTTTTACACATTATCCACGTATTCCTCAGCGGCCGTTCGCATGTCCCTGCTGCGGGCTTGAAGGACGGAGCTCTCAGGTCGTCGGACGCCCGCGATCCCGCCGCGACCCAGTCGCGATGTCCGAGCCGATCGGGGACGGGAAGTTGGAGATGAAGCAGGCCACCAAAGAGGTGAAGGAGAGCGAGAACGTGGCGGAGAAATACTCGGCGATGAGCGTGGAGATGAGCGTGGGAGACCCGCCCGCCGCCTTCACTGCGGTCCCCACGCACAAATCTGTCAAGAAGGTAGGACTGTCGCCGACTAATAAAACAAAGTTCGTCTTTATGGTTTAATTCTCAACACTATTTCCTCGCTGATTCATCATTTATGTCTGCATGTGGCTGCCTTTTCAAATATGTGAAGGAGGTCGAAAGAAATATATTTTTGTATCCCTCAGGTGATCAGGACTTTATTCTGTATGAGAAAAAGGCACAAAAAGAACACATTACCATATATAGTATATTATACTATACCCCAATTTACTACACTGTACTGTACAATGTACTGTGCAACTACTATACTATAATACACTGTACTGTACTATACTGTGGTTACATAGTAAACATAGCAGTGAACGTTTTACCATACCATATAGTATACTATACTATACTATACTATACTATACTATACATTTGCTATGAAGACAGTATTCACACTCTTGGCTGCTATACCATGCCATACCATACACTATACTATACTATACAATACTATATGTTTGCATGCCATGGTTATGTTGCAAACATAGCAGTGAACTTTTGACACTCTTTGGCTTCTCTCAGCCATGTTTCTATTAACGAGGATCTCAGTATCTTGTAAATGTCTCCTGAACGTAGGCATGTCTAGAGGTTTGGGTTCCTATTTTATGCATTTCTGAATTCTAAATATATTCAGTTGTCTTTTTCAGTAATTTCAGATAAACTGGGATTTGGCCATAAGCATCTATAAGATTTGAGCATTCATGGCGGATTAAATTCTGAGTGTGATTTCATTAACTTCTTCCCAGATGACATTTTCGCCCGCAGATTATCTCAGAACATTCTGGGTCGTGCACTTTCTCCCCAGGGGGAATGAAGCTTGCGCCATTTTAGACTTGAAACTGAATTAGCAGCTTGTTCAGGACTTACATTTACATTACAGCATTTACCAGACGCCCTTATCCAGAGCGACTTACAGCGAGTTACAGGGACAGTCCCCCCCTGGAGACACTCAGGGTTAAGTGTCCTGCTCAGGGACACAATGGTAGTAAGTGGGGTTTGAACCTGGGACTTCTGGTTCATAGGCGAGTGTGTTACACACTAGGCTACTACCTAGTTGTAGCTACTTCTTACCTAGTTCACTGCTATGTTTACACACAGGACTTCACAGGTTAATGGAAGCACAAACCTCCCCCGTCCCGTTCCCACACACACCGTTCCCGCCTTCAATAAGTCCAGGGTTACACAATTCACCATGGGAGGCGTAACCGTAAATTGTTCTTCAAGCTCATTTCTCTCTACGAACTGCAGACAAATGAGAAGCGACTCTTTTCTCTTTTGAACATGGGCTGCATAGTTTATATATGATAAAAATTTTCATGACCCTGGTCATGATTTGAGGATCCTTATGATGAAAACGGTGCATGACCTTTGCAGCCACTTTAGAAGGGGCAGCGGTGCACCTGTCATGGCCGCCCACTGCTCACCAAGGGTGATGGTTTAAATGCAGAGGACACATTTCACTTTGTCACGGTGTGCTGTGCTGCAGTGTTTCACAATGACAATCACTGCACTTTCACTTAGTAGGTGTAAAGGTGAGTGGTTACGGGTTTATGAGCCACATGAGGTCATCATGCATCAGTGGTCAGTGTCGGACCCCCACTGACCAGAGGCGAGTGAGTTATTGATTCCCAAGGGTGCCAGTCCTCCCATAAATTCTCTCTCATTGTTCTTAAATTTTCATGACATCACTTGCGTCATCTCATATGTGGTTATTCCAATCGAGGGGGAAAAAAATCCGAGCGGCCTCTGCAAGCTCGCGTAGATTTATATGTCTGGGTGGAGTTTCCATGTTCTCTTAGTGCCGGGAGTCCCCCTGGGAACGTCGGTTTCCTTCCATAGTTCGATGACGTGTGTGTGTGTGTGTGCATTTGCATCTTTTAAGTGGCCCCATGTGATTGTGTTCCTCTCTGATTCGAGGCTTGTTACGATTCCCATGACCCCAGTGAGCCGAAGGTGGCAACACGTGTTCCGCCTTCAGAATTCTGCGCAGCCTGCATCATTCGTTGCGCGTGGGCGGCCGTTAGGGTTTGCGCCGTATGCTTGCCGCGGTGCCAGATTGTGCATTTCTCAGCCCAGTGGGCTTTGGTGTGAGATCAGCCCTGTGTGACCCACGGTCAAAGTCATTTCGGTAACACGGCAGTAGCAACAAACCGAGAAGTGTGGCACTTCCTTGACTTTTCAGGATTAGTCATGACGCGCGGCTTTGGCTGCGCCGTCCCCGCTCCGGGCCAGAGCGCAGCGGAGGTTTCCACTTTGACCTTTTATCCC
This sequence comes from Denticeps clupeoides, assembly GCF_900700375.1. NCBI lineage: Eukaryota > Metazoa > Chordata > Actinopteri > Clupeiformes > Denticipitidae > Denticeps > Denticeps clupeoides. The sequence goes on from NC_041716.1 coordinate 2,666,598, forward strand.
ATCAGTCATCTACCTGTTACTCGTACTCTTGCATATACATTGGAATGAATATATATATATATATACCGTTATTGTATAAACTATATATATACCATATATTGTGTGTGTGATTGTATAGATAATATATATATATTTTTTAAAAATGCAAATCCCTGCCTCATTCCTTGAGGGTTTTCTTAGGTCTGTTCTAATCCTGAGGCCGGTGGGCTTCCCGTAAGGAACAGAGTCAAGGCCTAAGACCTTCTTATGAGTGGGGATTTTTCGCGGGGGATTTCTGGGACCATTTTGATCAAATGGAATGTAGAAGGTTTTTTAGTAAAACACCCTTTGCAGCAATTCGGCTCTCTGTCTGGGAATATTTACATATTTTCACCTGGTCTGCTGTTTTTTCCAGGCCTGGCATCACAGGTAGTCGCTCCGTGTCTGCCACCAGTGGGAGAATAAGTGGTTTAGTGGCTGAAGGTTTCTCCCTCTCTTATCCATGAGGCAGGGAACACCCATGGCTCAGGCCTGGCCGGCTCTCGGAGGTGCTGTGTTGGAGACCGGGGTGGGGGCAGGGAGGGAATATTTTTAGCCGGGACTCAGGACGGAGCTGCGCTGGATGCTGTGGGTTTCTCTCGGTTCATGGAAACAGGCTTAAGGCCGCTCTGATTCCTTTTTTATTAGTGAAACGAGCCAAGCTCAGCGGGTCCTGGTTAACTAGGGGTCAGAGGGCACGGACGCGGCTGCTTATTCGTGCAGAAAAACGAAAGAGAAATGCATTCTCCGGTCCCCTCATGAACCAGTAACCAGGCATGGCGCCATGAAGCGGCGAGGCTTTAGGGTAATTAGGGAACAGGTCGGTGTCATCACTGGCGTATGCGGATATGAAAATTCCCACTTCTACCTGTGGCAGAGATTAATTTTATTTTTAAATTAATGACAAAATAGTCGTAATAATAATTCATAAACATTTTATAGTGCAATATGTATTTTTTTATGTCTAAAATGCAATGTATGTAACATTACTATTATTATTAAACATATATTTAAAATCATATTTAAAATATTTTAGAATTTCAATGTTCTCAATCCCATTTTCAATAGCCCTGAATACCTCAGTATTTCTGTTGTTATCTCGATATATGTTTGATAAAAATGATAGTAAGAATATTTGTATCTAATGAATCTAAACAGTATATGATTGTCTTTTAATATTTTTTTTATTGGCATGGTCTTAGACCAAAGACAGAGATATAAAAAACTACCTTTTGGTAGTGTGATGGTTAAAAAGTGAAAGTATGAATAATGCACCATGCGGGGATATTTAACCTCCTGACCTTCGAGTAGTGAACCATCTCATCAGCGGAGCATCTTGTTGTGTTGAGAGGAGACATAAAAACCAGACCACGACGGAACATCCCTTAATGATCCATGAACAGCATTGTTTCTGACTAATGCAAAACGAATAAACTCAATCAGCATTTGGATATAACAAGAAAATGAGCGTTTAGTATGTATGACAGTAAACACAATATTTAAACTGCTGAAACGTGTCTTTCCAACATGAATGGGGCTCCAGATGAGAGGCAGGAAAGTTCTGCTGTGCTCTGATGAAAATGGGAGGATGCTCTGCATGCTCCGTTTACACACTTTGCTTCTGATATGGAGCATCGTAACCTCCATTCTGGGCTGAAATCAGGAGATTTTATTGTTCTGAATGGTGCCGCAGTGGAGTATAGTAAGCTGGAAATCAGTAGAATATACACTACCACAGTGGTGGAGAGTAACGAAGTAAATGTAATTTACTTGTATTTACACTTTTTACTTTTACTCCAGTACATTTCAATGTCAAAAATCACTACTTTTTCAAAATGCAGTCGTTCCATTTTTACTAAGATGCGGAGTGATGCACCGCATTCCGCATCTCCCGCGATCAAAGGACACGACCAGTGTTGCCAGAAATGATGACGTATCGTACCAGCATTTTAAAATGATCGTATTTTCAGAAAGATTATCGTACGCCCACAATTTCCATTCTGACGTTGCTCAGAAAATCTACTTCAATAACACATCATAGTCTTATTATTTTTCACGTGTTTTGTTCTATAATGTAAAAAAATGTGTTTATGTTAGAATTAAAAAATGCAACTGATATAACGTATGGGTTAGGATAAGTAAATACTCGATACAAAAAAAATATATTGTTCATATAGGTACATTGCAGGAAGGTTTTTGTATGATGTGATATGATGTGTGTAACTGTAAGTACTGTTTCAAGCTATATTTTAAATGTCATGTCTGACTATTGGAGTCTGGAATCTAAATTTGATTGTCCAAAATTCTGAGTTGTAAGACACCATGTTATTCGATAACGGTGATGTAAGTAATACAACGTGACCACGTTCCATTCCTCTGGCAGATCCAATTTGCCAAGCCAGAGGAGAAGCAGGAGTTCAGCCGGTTCCCACGAAAACCGGACGCCGCTCTCTGTCCCGGTCCATTTCCCAGTCCCTCCACTGACAGCTACAGCTCAGGTGAGACGGAGTCGTCCGTCAATCATCCGATGGCTGAGACGCCAGTCTCACAGTCTCTGTGCTGAATCCACAGCGGCCTCATACACGGACAGCTCTGACGACGAGACGTCTCCGCGGGAGAAGGCCAGGTCAACTCCAAGGGCAACAGCGACTTCTGCGTGAAGAACATCAAGCAGGCTGAGTTTGGCCGCCGTGAGATTGACATTGCCGAACAAGGTGCATTGCAGCCCCTTACCCACCTTAAAGGGACAGTCTGGTGAAATCCGAGGTTTTTATTGGCTAATCACATTTTATTTTTCTGCTCACTGGCCCTACAAGAAACGGCTCCATCAAACACCAGATGTGGTTTTAGATTCTTTCCGTCACTTAATGCTTCCCTTGAGTCAAAGAGACACAACAAGAACAAAAGCAGCCGGTATCCTGAAGAAGAGTTTAAAATCTGTCAAGACAGACATCAGTGGGGCAGTGGTGGCCTAGCGGTTAAGGAAGTGGTCCCGTAATCAGAAGGTTGCAGGTTCAAATCCCGATCCGCCAAGGTGCCACTGAGCAAAGCACCGTCCCACACACACTGCTCCCCGGGCGCCTGTCATGGCTGCCCACCGCTCACTCAGGGTGATGGGTTAAATGCAGAGGACAAATTTCACTGTGTGCACTGTGTGCTGTGCTGCTGTGTATCACATGTGACAATCACTACACTTTTACTTTTTATCATTAAATATCATGTTTCCTTCTTGTTTTATGTAAATCCTGAGAACGCCTTAACCCCACAATACAGGCCTGGACCCCACGCATGGCGCTAAGTAGAATTGTTCAGCTTAGATGCATTGTCGGGGCGTTCAGGCTGCGAGGGATCCATCAGGCTGGTAAGGTGCAGGCTCGTCCCTCTCTCGGCCCCCTCCACGCTGCGCTGCCTGCTGCCAGTTTCCACTCACAGATAAACCCAGACAAACTCTCCATCCAGAGAGCCGTGGTTTATTCTTAGAACCGCAAGATTCTGCCGGATCTTGCCGGCCGAAGCGTCTGTTAAACGGAGACACCTTTATTAGATGGGTGATAAATGTCCCAGGTTTTTTTTTTTTTGTGTGTTCGTCTTGTGGAAAGATGGATGCTGCACTTATAAAAGATCTTTTGTTCCTTTGGTGTTGAGATGATGATGATGATGATGATGTTGGAGTCGCTCCAGTATCTTAGATGTGTTGTTCCGTTGGATTGATACGTGATGACTGAATTTGTGTTCCCGCCATCAGACATGTCAGCCGCTGATGTCCCTGAGGAAGAGGGCGCAGAGCGAGAAGCCCCTCGCAGGGGCCAAGTGGTGGGCTGCACCCACATCACTGCTCAGACTGCCGTAGGTTTCACTGCTTTTCCGTAGAGACACGCCCAGTCTGAGACGAAATTCCTGCCGCTAAATGAGACGTAGAGAGAAGGGGAGGGACTCAAACCCCACTTACTACCATTGTGTCCCTGACAAGACACTTAACCCTGAATGTCACCAGGGAGGCACTGTCCCTGTCACTACTGATTGCAAGTCGCTCTGGATAAGGGCGTCTGGTAAATAGGAAGTAGGATGTGTGAGAGCTGTCAATCAAGCTTCCTCCCATTTTAAAAATAGTTTAAAAAAAATCTTCTTGCTGTCAGAAATACTTACACACCAAACAAGTAGAAGGCAATAATTTCTTATGCTACGTCTTGTAATACTGCCATGAAAGTAATTCCCTAAAACATTTACATTTAGAGTATATATCAGACGCCCTTATTCCAGAGCGACTTACAATTAGTATTTACAGAGTTACAGGCACAAGTCCCCCCCCTGGAGCAATTTAGGGTTAAGTGTCTTGCTCAGGGACACAGTCATAGTAAGTGGATTTGAACCCGGGTCTTCTGTTTCATAGGCGAGTGTGTTACCCACTAGGGCTACTACCAACCAGTAGTAGCAGCCTACCACCAGTAGCCCCACTACCACCTAAACTGACACAGGACCGTGTGGACACTAGTGGAGCGCTGTCTTCACTAGTTTAGCGAGGTCTGTATCATTGTTGTCTACATGTTTAGTTAAATTTTATTCTTGCTCCTGCCTGGTGTCGCTTGTTAGCCCAGTTTGTCATTGTTGCACGCGTGCACATACATGTCACCTATGCAAAGTTGTTTACATTGTCCACATGTAGCACCAGGTTCCGGAGAAACATCATTTTGTTTCACTATGTACCGCCTAACATGTATGTAGCGGAAATGACAATAAAAATCAACTTCAACTTCGGTGTAAATAAAACACCGCAGCTGCCATGAGAATAGGCCCCCCGCCTATTTCAGAGGTGGTTGGGCAGTGGTCCCTTTGGTCATAAACCTTCTGTTGATGAACGTGCACCCTCATAGCGTTTGGTCCTATTTTGATTATTTGTCTCAGGTCCTAGTTGAGACGCTGGTGGCCTTGGGCGCTCAGTGTCGATGGACTGCGTGCAACATCTACTCCACTCAGACGAGTGTGGCGGGGCTGCGCTGGCGGAGCTGGGTAGGAAGCCCCCTGCACAGGCTGGAATGAACAGACGTCCGTCTGCTTAGTCCTTCGTGTTGCAACCCTCTTCTAAGTGGTCTGCATCACCGTCAGGAAGCTTGTTCTATGTTTGTAGAGTACAGTCCCTGGTGGAACCACGCCTTCTTACAATATTGTAAACTATCTTTTTCATTTCTTGGGTGTAGGTAAGAGAGTGAGTGTTCATTGTTAATGAAACACATGGGAATGGGCGGGGCTAAAAAGTACATTTAATTTTAATTAAATTTAAATATTTTCATGGCTAATGGTTTAAGTGACTGTGTTTTTTTTTTCATTGGTTTTGTTCTAGGTGTGTGGCGGTTTTTTGCATGGAAGGGGGAATCCGAGGATGACTTCTGGTGGTGCATCGACCGCTGTGTCAACATGGAGGGCTGGCAGCCCAACATGGTTCTGCTTTCGCTTTAACCTTACAAACATCACATACGCAACTGAGGTCTCTTCGTTCTTGCATTCATAATTTTTTCTGTCTGACCCCGCGCCCTAGATTTTGGATGATGGTGGTGACCTCTACCCCACTGGAATCTATAAGAAGTATCCCAGCGTGTTTAAGAAGGCCCGGGGCATCGTAGAAGAGAGCGTCACTGTGAGTCCACAGGTCATCTGAGTTTAGTGTGTTTTTATAAAGCGGTAGGGCTTTCTGGAACCAGCAAATTGTTTTAGACAGTAGATGCCTATAGATGCCTGTACAAGTACAGCGAGTTCACATTCAGGGCAAACAAGCAGATGCACAATTCAACAAAGATAAGTGGAATATAACGTAAATGATGATTGAGCAAAAAAAGTAAAGAGGTGTCATATTGCACAAACAGTTATTGCATATGCGTCCCAAGACACATGGAATGAGGTTGTTTTATATACCATTTCATTTCACTAATATGATCAGGTCCACAATTATGTAAATTCAAGCACTCTGTGGCAAAAAAACGTGTAAGGAAACTATCAATGAAAGGGTCAAAAGGATTAAATCCCTTTTGGGAGTATTATACACAGTATAAAATATGCCATCAAAATTTTGATGCGACCTTGTTACTACTTCCATTGCCGACCGGCCCATTCCGGAACGATGCCTTTTACCAAAGCTGTAGTGTGTCAGGCACTCCCTAATGCAGAATTTGTTTTCTAGGCTGTACCAGTTGTCCAAGGCTGGGAAGCTGGTGTCCCAGCAATGAATGTCAATGACTCGGTCACCAAGCAGAAGTTCGACAACCTCTACTGCTGCCGAGAGTCCATCTTGGACGGGTAAGGAGCGTCTGTATATATATCCATGTGCGGTGTTCCACAGGAATGATGGAACGTCAATTTATTACAACTCCGCAGTCTGAAGAGGACCACCGACATCATGTTCGGTGGGAAGCAAGTTGTGGTCTGTGGTTACGGTGAGGTGTGTAAAGGATTATTTTGTTGAAAATAATTGCACTGCATAAGGTATCTTGTTATATTAATTCTCCTGGGAGGCCTTTTAATCTGAAGGACCACTGTGACCCTGTTGCCATGGCAGCCGTGGTGAGAGTGTGTCATTTGTCCTGCAGGTGGGGGAAGGGCTGCTGCACGGCTCTGAAAGCCCCCTCGGAGCCGTAGTGTACGTCACGAGATCGATCCGATCTGCGCTCTGCAGGCATGGTGAGATACTCGTCCCCCGTCCCCCGAGTCATCGCTCGTCCCCCGCGCCAGCACAACACACTCATGCCTCAGGTTTTTTTTTTAATAACAGCATGGATGGATTCCGGGTGATGAAGCTGAATGAGGTCATACGGCAAGTTGACATGGTCATAACCTGCACAGGTAGCGCTGCGCACCCCGAAGGACTCGATGACACCCCAGTCTCTGTGTACAGACCCACATTTGGGGGCTGGGCATTTGATGTTATTACAGTATTAAAAAGAAATTAATTTAAAAACATGAAGTATCACTCTAATATTCTGTTCTGTAGATATTCTCGAAATGAAAACACACATTTTTTGATCATGTTAAATTGTAACAGCTATTAAACTAAAACTGTTTAGCATTATTTTACATTATTTTTTCATATACGGTGGAATGTATATATTATACGTAATATAACGTCCACGCAATATTTAATGGTGTGGACGTTCCTTTTGGTTGCTGGATCTCCCGTGTTGTTTTAAGGCACGACGAGGCGCTTTCTGAATTTAAATGCGACTCCATTGTTATTCCGTGCACAGGCAATAAAAACGTGGTTACCAGAGAGCAGCTGGACAACATGAAGAATGGCTGCATGTCTGCAACATGGGCCACTCCAACACCGAGATTGATGTGGTGAGCGTGTATTTGTGCCGTCCTGACGGAGGGGGTGTGATGTGAGTTAGCGTAAGAGCTGGAAGCGGCTGTTCAGGATTATTGCACTCCAGTGTTATTTCTGGCCCGTAGCTCATTTGCATATGTGGGCAGTGGCTATAAATAGAATTCCAGTTCTATGTAGAATTGTCATGTTCTTGTTTTCGCACAATAATGTAAATACATCCCAAAATTACATGTCCTGTTATGTTCAAAATATGGTTTGATCAACTAATGAACTGAATGGAGAATTGCTGTAAACACAAAGCACATTTTAGTGCCAAATATTCAAATGAGTGTTCACCATCATTTACCCAAAGCTAATTGTTGTTTGTCATTAAAGGTCAGCTCATTTTTAAAGCACTTCAGCAACCAGTCGATCGCAAACAGTTCATTTGAACGTCCAGTATCCAGTGGGATACAGGGTGACTGTATTAGCAGAGAAACACAGCATTTACACAGCATTTACCCAGACGCCCTTATCCAGAGCGACTTACAATCAGTAGTGAACAGGAACGTCCCCCCCCCTGGAGACACTCAGGGTTAAGTGTCCTGCTCAGGGACATGATGGTAGTCATGATGGTAGTAAGTGGGGTTTGAAACCTGGGTCTTCTGCGTTATAGGCGAGTGTGTTACCCACTAGTCTACCACCACCCTGCAGAAAACAGTCTTGTCACACTCATTAACAGTCACATGTCACATGACAAAAGATCATTAAAAGAAGCTGCACATTGCGTTCTTAAATACAAATGAAATGTAAAAAAAAGGAAAGTCCAGTTATATTCCATAAGTGCAAAGTTATATACATATATAGAGACGAGATTGCAAAAAAGACAAAGTGCTAATGGACATTGTGCACCGACCCATAATACAAACCAGACGCAGCAAATATGATAATATATCAGTGTACGAGTATATTTAGGATATACAGTATATACAGTTTATAAAATGATATGATACTAATAATATTAATAGTAATAATATGATAGTATGATCATGATAATAATAATGAAACAGCAGCACAGTGTGAGTGCAGTTCCAAGGTGCAGTGTACAGTACAATACTCGGCGTGTGTGTTCCTCGTCCCCAGGCCAGCTTGCGCACCCCTGAGCTCACATGGGAGAGAGTCCGCTCTCAGGTGGACCACATCATCTGGCCTGACGGCAAGAGGATAGTCTGCTTGCTGAAGTACGTCGAAGTACCTCAGTCGCCCACACTTCTCAATTTCTTCTCAAAGCAAGTCTTTATACAAAAATTTGACGTTTTATTATTTATATTGATTTTTCCTTTTTTGTCAGGGGTCGGCTATTGAACCTCAGTTGTTCTACAGTGCCTTCATTTGTGTTGGTCCATCACAGCAACGACGCACGGTGGGTAGCGTCATTCTTACACTACATAAATGTTTTGTTGAGACGCATAAATATGTTTACCGATGTAAAAAGTACTATTTTGCATGCATTGACCATATTTGCTGTACCTTCTTTAAGGCGCTGGCCTTGATAGAACTGTACAACGCTCCCGAGGGACGATATAAGCAAGATGTCTACTGCTGCCCAAAAAGATGGGTAAGAATTTCTGCCGCATTTGTTTCTTTCCTGCAGCAGTGAGACAAAGCCCCTTGTTCCCCACAGATGAGTATGTGGCCAGCTTGCATCTGCTTAACTTCGATGCCCACTTGACGACGGAGCTGACAGACGAACAGGCCAAGTACATGGGGCTGAATAAGAATGGCCCATTCAAGCCTAATTATTACAGGTACTAATGGGTACTAATGCTCTGCATCAGCCTAGAAAGAGATACAGGTGTATCTTACTATTTCTTTTATACACCACAGATATTAATGTGCATGGAAGACAGCCGACTTCATCAGAAAATATATATTCTTGGAGTAATTATTATGATTTTTGCATTTGAGGCATGTAATTTTTAGAAAATTGACTAACTGAAAGTCCACACTGTACTGACCATTCGTAGCTGCTAGATGCTTTTATTATGTGCTTGGAAACACATTTGAAATGTTTTTTTTTACTTATTATTATTAGAACTGTTTTTATCATCATTGAATGTAGTCTGTCTGTTGATTATTTAATATGGTGCCAAATGCTGGCTACACGACTGGAGGGGAATGTACAGTGCGACTGGTTTGATGTCTGATCCCGAATTCAAAGTAACAAATGTGGAACAAATGGGAATGGCGCATGCAAGTTCCTTTATTTAACGGCTAAAAAGAGTACAACTGGCATGTACTCTACTCTACTCTAGTACTCTGTATTAAATTGCCCTCATTTCTTAAGCGTACTACGTCTCGACTAGTAGGCGGACATAACTTTATTAGTTCCAGTTCTGGAATTCCCTTCTCATTGGACCTGGGAACAAACGAGTGATAGATGGAGATAGATCACATCACAAATATACCTGCGTTGTTTCCCCCAGTATCGCTTACTCAAACTACAGTAATATTGATTTTAATATCACTGTAAGTCATGCCTTATGGGTATCCTGTAAAAGGTCATTTATTAAATAGAATCAATAATTTCTGTAAATGCTGTTAGTAAATCTACTATAATTAATCTGTGACTGTCTGTACTGTTTTATATGTCCTATAATTGTGTTGTTCTCTGTAGTTCGCTTTATCTTTACTGTAAAATATAACTAAAAATAAATAAAAAATTATGTTCTCTCTGGACAATTCTTTCCCATTTTCATATTCTACTGTGTCTTTTCCTTCGTTTTCATGTGTTACTATGCTGTTTAACGTGAACAGCGCTGCCGTCGGCTTCTATAACTGTCGGCCTCCAGAAAGTTCACATTCGCTTCAGCAGCTTCTGAACGCTGATGTCACGGCAACGAGAGTTCGAGACGTTCTGGAAACATCTCAGACACTATGAGGAGCTGAACATTCGAGCCTTGTGAGACACCAAAATGCACAAGTCCAAATCCACGACGTTGTGCTTGTCGGTTGCTCCAGAAGAATCCACAGGAGTCAGAACTTCTCCTTTAGCAGAGATCTGATTAAGTGCAACAGTTCAAATGTTATCTTACTGTACATGTACAATGACAATAAAGGTTATTGTCTTATGTAACTGTGCAAGCTGCCACTTTGGTGGGAGAAACATCTGACAATGTGCATGGATGTGGCTCCACTTTCTCTGGGCGTCGAGACCGCAGGAGGGGTCGTGACACCACTGAAAATCTGTAATCCTGTCATCTCATTTACATTTACGGCATTTATCAGACGCCCTTATCCAGAGCGACTTACAATGAATAGTTACAGGGGACAGTCCCCCCTGGAGCAATTTAGGGATAAGTGTCTTGCTCAGGGACACAATGGTAGTAAGCGGGATTTGAACCTGGGCCTTCTGGTTCATAGGCGAGTGTGTTACCCACTAGGCTACTACCACCTCCAAACCGTCCCGGGGAGGAATGCCTTCAGGAAGCTTTGGAGCCCGGGCATTGTCTGAATCTCAAGGGCCAACCATTGAACAGGTGTTTTCAAGACAAAAAAAATGTAAATAGTCACTAGACTCATAAATGGATATGCAAATGAATGAATCGCAATATTTCATTTTTCAGTATCACATTAAAAATGAAAAACACATACCAAACAAACAAACCTCATCCAAGATGTTGCATAATGCATAATATAATAAAAAAAAGCTAATAATACCTCTGACTTTTTATGACCGTATCCTGGAGAAAATAAAAAAAGATAAAAAAAAAAAAACATACTAAAATAAAATAAAAGCTAATAATACCTCCAAGTATTTATGACCATATCCTGGATAAATTGTCTGACCACCTTCTCCAGTGGCAGAACGACACATAATTGAAGCAACCTCATGTACTTGGCACATCACACCACATGGAGACCATGGAAACTCTACACCATATTCTGGTATAATTTTAACGCAGGTCCACATTGCATGAAGAAATGTACCTTACACTTGCAATAAGGTTAGAAGCATTTTCTGCTAAGAACAGGAGTAAGACATCCAGGAATCCCACAATGTCAGTTCCACGTTTGCAGTAGAGGGCATGTACCTCCTTCATGTTCTACTCTGGAGGTGTTTCAGAAATGTTGAGATTGTAGAATAAAAAGATGATTCAATATTTCTTTAATGATTGCTATTTCTCGATGGCTCTAGTGGGATATGAATGCATAATTCTTAGTCATTTCATCCTCGTAATATACTCTGTAACCTCAGGACTGGGTGGAGTTGACCTTGGGAAGAAGGGAGTGACCAGCATCCTTTCCTCTCTATTTCCCCCACTTGTGGGATCATCCTATCTTACACTTTTAACGTGAGGTGCATCAGAGATCCCGCTAGATGGCGGTATAGCCCCATTTCACGCACCATCATCATCATCATCCTCACCATCGTCACCGAGAGGCTATTGACTTTCATCAGTAGTGACATTTATTTCACGCATACGATCCAGATTAGCGTCAAATAGACGTAGAAGTGGCATAATTCATAATTCGTAATTCATATTCATTTCAAGACACGAAAATAATAACGTGAACAAACTTTTAATTTAACGATGGTGGAATATTAAGGTTCTTACGTGTACTTTTAAAAGTATTTCACTTTAGAAACACAACAAAAGAACACCGTGTGCGAATTCATCGCGGATTTAATCTAGAAACCCAGGCGCGATAAAAAACGCAGCAGGAAGGCGGCGAGTAAGGAGTTAACCTCGGACCAGCCCCCCCCCTGGGCCGTGTCGCCTGGCTGTGGTGGCGAGGCGGGGGTCAGCGACAGATCTCCTGCCTCCGGAGCCACGTTCCTCTCCGAGGTGCCGCGGGTGTCGCCGACGCGTAATTACGCGCGCCCGGGATGAGATAAGCGGCGGCGGCGGCGGCGACGCGCGGCAGCTCGGCGCGCCTGGGCGTGTGGGACCGTCGGCGTCCGCGACAACAGGTGGTTCGGGTGCACGTCCATGCGGTTCCGGGCGCACGGCGGAGCGCGTAACGGGGATGATCAGCTCGGTGTGCGTGTCGTCTTACCGCGGCCGCAAGTCGGGCAACAAACCTCCGTCTAAATCATGTCTGAAGGAGGAGATGGCGAGGGGCGAAGACGCGGACAAGGTCGTCATCAACGTCGGCGGAACGCGCCACGAGACCTACAAGAGCACCCTGAGGACTCTGCCGGGCACCCGGCTGGCCTGGCTGGCGGACCCCGACGCCCAGACGCCCTCGGGCGTCGAGGCGGGCGTCCCCGGCGAGTTCTTCTTCGACAGACACCCGGGCATCTTCGCCTACGTGCTGAACTACTACCGCACCGGCAAGCTGCACTGCCCTGCGGACGTGTGCGGCCCGCTGTTCGAGGAGGAGCTGGCTTTCTGGGGCATCGACGAGACCGACGTGGAGCCCTGCTGCTGGATGACCTACCGGCAGCACCGCGACGCGGAGGAAGCGCTGGACATCTTCGAGCCGCCGGACCCGGACGAGGCGGACGACGACCGGGAGCTTCCCCGGCGCTTCGGCATCGAGGACTGCCCCGATCGCGCCAAAGGCTGCTTCGAAGTCTGCCAACCAAAGATATGGGCGCTTTTCGAAGATCCGTACTCGTCCCGAGCGGCCAGGGTAAGTGTTGCGTGGAGAACGCAACAGGTGCGCAACGCTCCGCAGGACACTCGCTGTGCGTTATAACGTCCCGTTGTTCAGCCAAAACCAACCCTGCATCGTTCCAACATGTTTATGCGCATTAACAAAGTCCAGTTAAACTCGAAATACGCACTGGCAGTGAATTCTACGAATGCATCATATTCTGCGTATTACGTGCGAGGCACAGCTGAGCCCCATCGTGCCTTTGGGCATCTGTCTCCCCGCCGGCTTAAATCCAAAATTCAAACATTATTTGTCACTTACACGGTCACACGCGGTCTGATATGCAGTGAAACGCATGTGCGACCGCTGTTGACCTCAAATATGCAAATATTCCAAATATGAACAAATGTTACATAAAACGTGTGTAACAAGTGGGGTGAATGTGTGCAGATGTCTGGGGTCCAGACGTGTTCGGAAATGCTGGAGTGTATTAGTGTTCTGTCCTTACCCGTAATTAAAGGAGACAGAGGACGTCGTGGAGTCTTCATTTTAGAGGCCCTATAAGAGTCCAACGTGGACCGCTCTGCTGGCCGTAATAAGTGTCCTAAACTCCGGCCGTGTCCAGATTGTGCCTGGATGAGAGTAAATAAGAGTGTGAGCCAGAGCCAGACTGCCGGCCACCGCCAACAGTGCCAGCTTGCCAGGGCTGCACATTTCACCACACCCTCGGGCTTCGGTCCTTAAAGACGTACCAGTGACTTGTGCCATTATTAGCATTATTAGTGCGCAACAAATGAGCAGCACCGGCAGCACCGTCTGAAGCTCCAAGGTTTTCCAAGCGTGTGTGCAGCTGCCAGCTTTATCAAACAGTGGAATAGTGCTGCCTGGATCCACGTGAACTACTCCAGACACCAGGCTCCCCCATTTTCTAAATTACCACAAGTCGTTTGATAAAAGGATTTTCAGCTCTTTAGCGGGCCGGCATGTTTGACAGTCGCCTCCGCTGGTGTGCTGAGGGTGAGAATCCGTTTGAATCTTTCTGAAGGATTGTGCACTCCGGAGCCAAACACAATGGTTAGTTGAAGCCTAACAATCTGCCCTTTCCATAATGTTCATGAAAATGATGAGATACACAGCAAGCACAGCACACGGTGACACAACGAAATGTGTCCTCTGCTTCTAACCCATCACCCTCGGTGAGCAGTGGGCAGCCATGACAGGCGCCCGGGGAGCAGTGTGTGGGGAAGGTGTTTTGCTCAGTGGCACCTCAGTGGCACATTGGCAGCTCGGGATTTGAACTGGCAACCTTCTGATTACGGGGCCATTTCCTTTCCTGATTTGCCATAACTAATGCAACCACTAATCAATATAATTCAATGTTTTTTGGCTCCTGACTGTTCAAATACCTGAAAATGAGAATGTAAATTGGAGGTTTTTAGGAAATGTTGTTATAATATGGTGTTTCAAACTTTAACATTACTAAATCACTTTATAAGTCCCCTATTATGAACATTTCCCTTTTTGAGATTATATAACATAATAATACATTGTCTATGATCCTGCAGATGCAGGAAGCTCAGACGATTGGATCTGGAATTTGTCCCCTTATGATGTCATAAGCGGAAAGGTTACCTCCCGTTTTTCATGCTTTTTCTGCCCAGAGGATTTCCCACTGCTCCCCTAAAACATTTTCTCCACGACCGTCATGGCATCCAAATGTGCGAAGCATTGCAGTTGCTCGGTGATTGGATGTAACAATACAATGGTGGGCCAGTGGTGGCCTAGTGGTTAAGGAAGTGGCTCCAAAATCAGAAGGTTGCTGGTTCAAATCCCGATTTGCCAAGGTACCACTGAGGTGCCACTGAGCAAAGCACCGTCCCCACACTGCTCCCCGGGCACCTGTCATG